>NW_025212422.1:14797-19368 GCF_004010195.1 Chiloscyllium plagiosum | reverse complement strand
TTAGAAGTTGCTGGAAAAGCTCAGCAGGTCTGGCAGCACCTGTGTCGAGTAATCAATGTTAATGTTTTCAGACCTGTTGATCTTTTCCAGCAACTTCTCTTTTTGTTTTTGAAGCGTGATGGATTGTGTGCAAAGCCAGCACTCAGAAGGACCTCAAAAGGTTGCATGTAATGTTTGCACTTGTGTGTCATTGGTCTTCTGCTTGGGATGCTTATAGTTATATCTTCTCCACCTGCAACTTAAATGAAACCTGGTACATAAACCTGGTTCAAGGCAACAGCTCAAAATTGCACCAGATTGCAGAGGCAATTGATTTTGATAAGTCATCAGATAAAATAACACATTAACTTGAAAAAAGAATATAAATAGTTTGAACTTGGATGAATTCAATTCAATGCACCGTAAGAGACAAGGGAAGATGTGGTCATCTCGGATTAGGCCTGCATTTGTTGCCCATTCTCACAATCTTTGAGAAGATGGAAGAAAGTAGCTTCTTTGAGCTAGTGCAATCCTTGGCATGTAGTGATATTCACAGTGCTGGTTTGAAGATTTCGATACAGTCACATTGAGGAAATGCCAAGATAGTTCAAAATCAGGATGTTACTTGGTTTTGAGGGGAACTAGTAAGTTCCTTTACAGCTGCTCCCCTTGCATTTCTAGGTGGAAGAGGTCACGGGTTTGGAAGATGCTATTGATTAAGATTAGCAAGGAGAACTTGCAGTTATACAATGCTTTCCACGTCATTCAATTAATTCCATACAAAGAAGTTGTAGAGTTACACAGAATGGAAACAGAGTTATTGGCCCATTTAATTTATGCCGGACAATATATCCAAGTCTGACCTAACCCCATCTGCCAACCTTTGGCCCTCAAAACACTTTCTATTCATAAAATTATCCCGGTGCCTTCAAATGTTGCATTGTACCTGCCTCCAGAACTTCCTCAGGCAGTTCATTCCAAAAATGCAGTCTGCTTTGTGTGTTATCCCTCAGGCCAGTTTATAATCATTCCCCTCTCACCATAAACCAATGTGACCTAATTTTGGCCTCCCCAACTCTTGGAGAAAGAGATTAGTTAATGACCCTATCCATGCTCCTCATGATTATATGAACCCATCGTTCATAACCTGTAGTTATGAATAATCCTCCCTGCCTCAGGTGGCTGACTGTGTGGAGTTTTCACATTCTCCCCGTGTCTGCGTGGGTTTCCTCCGGTTGCTCCAGTTTCCTCCCACAGTCCAAAGATGTGCAGGTCAGGTGAATTGGCCATGCTAAATTGTCCGTAGTGTTAGGTAAGGAGTAAATCTAGGGGTATGGGTGGTTTGCGCTTCGGCGGGTCGGTGTGGACTTGTTGGGCCGAAGGGCCTGTTTCCACACTTTAAAGTAATCTAAAGTAATCTAATCTAATCCATCCTCTCTGGGCTTCCTTCCTCACCAGAAAACAAAGGCTTCACTGGCGTTGTCCCAGAGTGAAAGCTTTTGTTCATGGGCTGCATGGTTTTGTGTAGGGGAGGTGATGCCTCACTAACTTGATTGCCTTTTTTGAGGAGGTGATGAAGATGATTGATGAGGGCAGGTTGGTTGATGTTGTCTCCATCTTAGACATTTGTAAAAGCCTTTGACAAGGCCCCTCATGGGAGACAGGTATAAAAGGTCACATGATACCGGGATGAGCTGGCAAGGTGGATACAGAATTGGCTTAATCACAGGAGACTGAGGGTAGCAGTGGAAGGAGGCTTTTTGGAACAGAAGGTAGTGACATGCAGTTCCACAGGGATCAGTGCTGGTATCTCTGCTATTTGTGATCTGCATAAATGATCTGGAGGAAAACGTGGCTCGTCTAATTACTAAGTTTGCAGATGTACCAAAGATTGGTGGAGTTCCAGATAGTGAGGAAAATTGACAGAAGTTTATAAGATTGTGAATGGCATGGTTTGAGTGGAAAGTATGAGGCATTTTCTCGGGATGGAGGGATCAATTACCAATGGATGCAAGTTCAAAGTGTGGAGTGGAGTGGGGTCGGGTGGAGGATTTAAAAGAGATTTGTGAGACAGGTTTTTCACCCAAACAGTGGTGTGTGCACGGAATGCACTGCGAGAGGCGGTGGTGGACACGGCCACAATAACAGCACTCAAGAAACACCTGGATGAATCCATGAACAGGAAGACAATGGAGGTATACAGATCCTGCAACTGAGGACAGTTTTTGTATGGAAGGGTCAAATGTGTCAGCGCAAGCTTGGAGGATTGAAAGGCTCGTTCTTGTGCTGTATTGCTCTTTGTTCTATTACACACAATGCCCTCCCTCCCCCTTTCTCTGTGCAAGGATGTTTCCTGTTCCCTGATGGGAACCTTCCCGGCAGGGAGGGTAAAAAACGAACTCATCTCCAGACCTGCGAGGTACTCATTCTGCAGGCTTTCTGGCCTCCACACAGAGTTTCCAAAACCACCCGCTCTAGTCACGGCTTCCCTCTGCAAATAAAAACAAGAAAGTTCCCAATCGAGGGTAGCTCCGTGCAAATGTACTGTATCTTACAGCACAGGAGGTAGAGGAGGTTCGCCACCCCAATGTATGATTAGTATTAAGCTCACCATTGGAAGCCCTACACTGGCTGTGGTGATACATTTGTTGTACCATCTTAGAGGTAGGTGTTTCTGAGCTAATGGAGAAGCAGACAACAGCTATAGTCGAGTGTCACAGATAACGGCAATTACAGACAGAACAATTCCTTCAATCAGATGTGAGCTCAGGGATATCCAGAAGGTGGGATGCTTTAGGGAATCTTTTCTCTGTGGAACTGCCAAGATCGCATTCTCATAGATGTTACAGGACATTTTACTTTAGTTGGTACATGAGGAGAGAGCAGGGAATCCTTGGGACACAGGCCACAGTCCCCCTTTTTAATCCATTACAGGACGTAGTTACTGCCAACATGGCCTTTTGTTATTGACATTCCTAATTGCCCTGAGGAGATTCCACAGAAATTATTTTAGGACTATTTGCTGCTTTCCATATGATTTCCAAGTGATTTGTACACCATCACTTTGCTGTGTCTGTGGTGAAACCTGGAGCTCAGATGAGAATGGCAAGTGTCACTTTTGGAAGGAAGATCAACTTTTATTTTATTTACTTTTGAACTGTGGAGAAAAATTGGAAAACATTACCTTGAATTAAGGGAACTGCAGAAAGAAAATAACCACAGTTTACAAGAAACAACTTTTGTGAATTTGCTTGCAGTTTGCGAAGCAAGAGCATCAGATTGGTGCATAATAAAGGATGTTACCCTGCAGGAACATTGAAGCCAGACAATTTCTCTCTACTTGTTTGTTTTCAGCACAACCGTGTGCAGTGAGAATGGTTTGACAATGGCTAGCTTTTCAATTGACCAGGAGGAGTAGATTGGACACAGGAGTAATGAGAAACAGCTCTTAGATTGTGGTGATCAGTTTTTCCATGTAAGAAACAAGGGAGAATCTAATTTCTGCAGGGAAAGAATCAAGAGACAGCTCTGTCTCTCTCATCATCAGAAAGGGAGCAGTTAATTCAGCTTCTTTTTACTTATTTATCTGTGGGACGGAGGCATCGCTGGCTGGTCAGCGTGTTGCCCTTGAAGGGACATTTTATGGTTCGCACATTGGAATTGCTTGGAGTTATATGTAGGCCAGACCAGGTGATGTTGACAGTTTCTTTGCCTGAAGGTCATTAGTGAACCAAATGGATTTTCCTGTCAATAGTTTCATGATAGGAATCAATACTTAGTTTTGGTTATTTGCTTTTTTTAAAATTCATTTCCAAGATATATAAACCTGGGTCCTGTTAGAGTCATTAGAGTCATAGAGTCATAGGGACGTACAGCACAGAAACAGACCCTTCGGTCCAAATCATCTGTGCTGACCAGATATACCATCGCAATCTAATCCCACCTGGCAGCACCCGGCCCATGTCCCTACAAACACTTCCTGTTCGTTGAGCATTCCAAATGCTTTTTAACTGTTACAATTATACTAGCTTCCACCAATTCCTCTGGCAGCTCATTCCATAGACGTACCACCCTCTGCATGAAAGAGTTGACCCAATAGGTCTCTTTTATATCTTTCCTCTCTCACCCTAAACCTATCGCCTCTAGTTCTGGACTCCCCCCACCCGTGGCAAGAGAGCTTGTCAATTTATCATATCCATGCCCCTCATGATTTTATAAACCTCTATAAGGTCACCTCTCAGCCTTTGATACTCCAAGGAAAATGGCCCTAGCCTATTCAACCTTGCCCTGTCGTTAAACTCCTCCATCCATGGCAACAACCTTGCAAATCTTTTCTGAACCCTTTCAAATTTCACAACATTCTTCCAACAAGAGGAATATCTAATTTGTATACAATATTCCAAAAGTGGCCGAACCAATGATTTATACAGCCGCAACACAACCTCCCAACACATGTACTCAATATTCTGACCAAAAAAGGAAAGCAGACCAAACGCCTTCTTCACTATCCTATCTACCTGTGACTCCACTTTCAAGGAACTATGAACCTGCACTCCAAGGTCTCTTTGTTCAGCAACACTCCCCAGGTCCTT
>NW_025212422.1:0-14499 GCF_004010195.1 Chiloscyllium plagiosum | reverse complement strand
TATCTGCCACTTCTCAGCCCATTGGCCCATCTGATCAAGATTCTGTTGTAATCTGAGGTAACCTTCTTCGCTGTCCACTACACCTCCAATTTTGGTGTCATCTGCAAACTTACTAACTGTACCTCTTATGCTCGCATCCAAATCATTAATGTAATTTACAAAAAGTATTGGACCCAGCAACGATCCTTGTGGCACTCCACTGGTCACAGGCCTCCAGTCTGAAAAACAATCCTCCACCAACACCCTCTGTTTTCTTTCTTTGAGCCAGTTCTGTATCCAAATGGCTAGTTCTCCCCTATTCCATGAGATCTAACCTTGCTAATCAGTCTCTATTGGGAAACCTTGTCGATCACCTTACTGAAGTCCATATAGATCATGTCCACTGTTCTACCTTCACCAATCCTCTTTGTTACTTCTTCAGAAAAATCAATCAGTTTTGTGAGAAATGATTTCCCACGCATAAAGCCATACTGACTATCCCTAATCAGTCCTTGTCTTTCCAAAAACATGCACATCCTGTCCGTTAGGATTCCCTCCAACAACTTGCCCACCACCGACGTCAGGTTAGCTGAGTTTCTGGATGAATAGTCTAACAATTATACCCCTAGGTTTTCCTTATGTTAGCCATTCTCATCTACTATTTTTGCAAAACTACTTTCTGCACATCCCATCTGAAGGAATAAAAAGAAAACCTTCCAGATTAGGGTACGGATCTCTTCTAAATCAGTGACTGAAGATTGAATAATTGGATGAACTGTTGTATTTTCCGTCGAGATCGAGAAGACCTGGAAGACATTGAAATGAAATGGCTAATTGAAGCCAATCTTGACACTATTAAACAGTATCATCACTGTTCTTCACTCCGAAATTCCAGATCTTTTATTGTGCCAATCTATGTAAATTTCTGTGTACTTAAGGAGAGATGGAGTCCTAGAGATTTATGTAAAGGGAGTTTGTCTGCAATATTTTATATTTCTATTTGTTTAAATATAAAAACCAGGTTGTCTATCTAGAAAAAAAAAACAGAGATCTGCAGATGCTGGAAATCAGAAACAAAACCTGGAATTGCAGAAAAAACTCAGCAGGTCTGGCACCATCTGTGGAGAGAAGGCAGGGTTAACGCTTCGGGTCCACTGACCTTTCTTCAGAATGGTTCTGAAGACGTGTCACTGGACTGGAAACATTAACAGTGAGTCCACAGTGTGTTTTAACAATTCACACAGCAGGAAGCTGACAACTAGTTATTTGACATGATAAAGGAGGTAAAAATGTTGTCAGAACCAAGAAGACTGGTCATCACATCTCATCAAGGGCAACTGGGGCAGGCAGTAAATGATTGCCAGGCAGAGATACTTGTGTACCATGTCCCTGGAAGGAATAAAAAAAGAAAGGAATGAGAACACTGTCAGCCTACCTTGAATTGTGTCATTGATTTGCTTACATCGATATGAAAGTGTAGCTATGATTTTGTTTAACATATCATCCAAATTACAACTTCGATAATCCAATATATCACCCAAAACCCCGTGCAACAGCCTTGTTAATACATAGTCTGCTATTATACATAACCGATTGTTCACCACTGACAGTTCCCATTCGTAGTTATTCACCCTCATTTTGATTTTGGAATCATGGGGAGGAATCACTGAAATAAGTACACAACGATATCAACAAGTTTGATCCCCCATCAGAATTACCATGGACTACCCATTCGAGTCAGTTTCATTCTTGGCCACATGCATCTCCATCCAGGATGAATACCTCAGTCCCTCACTCTACCGAAAGCCCACAGATAACCTCAGAATGCTGTGTTTCTCTAGCTTCCACACTAAACATGTTAAAGAAGCCCTGCATATAGACAGGAATTGCTCAGACAAGGAGAATGCATTGGACACCTAAAGATGCTGAACGATGCCCTCATAAGAATGGGATATAATGCATTACTCATTGATCACCAGTTCCAACATGCCACCGTGAAAAACAGCAATGACCTCATCAGAAGACATACACAGGACACGACTGATAGGATAAATTTTGTCATCCAGTACTTCCCTGGAGCAGAGAAATCATGGTTTTTGCAGCCTTGAACATGTCAACAAACATATCGACAACATCATCCCAACATCTCCACTTCTCACCTTCAAACAACCACCAAACCTTAAACAGACCATTGTTCACAGCAAACTATCCAAGACAGCATCAACACAACGCCATACAACTCTGCCACAGTATCCTTTACAAGATATGCCAGATTATCGAAATGGATACTACTATCACACATGCGAACACCACACACCACATACCTTTGACTTGGCCAAAGTTGTCCACCTCAAACGCTACAGTGAAAGATGACCTGATGCATATGATATTGGTGAGATCATGCAGACACTATGACAATGAATGACACCACACAAAAATCGCCAGACAGGAATGTTCCATCACAGTGAGGGAACACTTCAGGAATCAAGGACGTTCAGCCATCAATCTTCAGTTAAGCATCCTCTAAGGTGGCCTTTGAGAAACATAACAATGCAGAATCACCAAGCAGAAACTCATAGTCAAGTTCTGTTATTTAAGAAGACAGCTTCAACTATGATCTTGGGTTCATGTTGCACGACATGTGATATCATATTACTGTTCTGCATTTGTAAAATCTTCTTAATTGTCTTGTTTTTATACCATTTCCTTGAATAATTTGCTATGATCTCTCTACCTTAATTGGTGTGTATGGTTTTATTACATGTCACTTTGATTAGACCCTTGGCATGTGTGATATCATATTACTGTTCTGCATTTGTAAAATCTTCTTAATTGCCTTGTTTTTATACCATTTCCTTGATAATTTGCTATGATCTCTCTACCTTAATTAGTGCGTATGGTTTTATTACATGTCACTTTGATTAGACCCTTGGCATGTGGCTCTTATACCTATCATATTATTCCAGCCATTTGGTTTGTCGCCAGCACCACCTTATTTTTAATGTTTTGCAATTATCTCTCTTAATCAATTAATCAGATTATAGGTCATCCCTTCATCTGCTGGTCAGCCGTCGACACTCCACTCATGCCATTTGTACTATCTTTTGATCTCTCTGCTGATAAATTCTGTGCTTGTGTGCTGCTCTTAACTTCATCTGGTGAAGGAGCAGTAGTCAAAAAGCTTGTGATTTTAAACAAAACTGTTGCTCAAAAACATGGTGTGCTGTGACTCGAGATCCAAGTTGCTAGGGAAAATGAGGAATTGAAGGAAGTAAATAAGAAGATGGCAAGGGATAAATTAATGGTGTTAAGAGCTAATAAGAAACTGATAGTCTGTACTGCAGAGCGTTCAATCAACTGAAAGATAATCCATGGATTGGTCATTATTTTTTGGTATTCTATTGATTATGGAATGGTACCCTTGAATTAGAATGTCATAAATTTGACACCACTATTTAAAAAGCGATGAAACAAGAAAATTGGTAAGTAAAGATCCCAGTAGTATGGAAAATACGAGAAGCAATGAAAAGGATGGAATAGGCATGCGGATGAAAATGATCTACTTGGAAATTACATGATTTGTGAATGGAAACCAGTTTTTATGAAGCTGTGGATTTTGTTTTGAAAATAATACCCTAATATTTTGAGATGACTTTTGTAAAAATCCACCAGTGGAGATTGTATTAGTAAAATGAAAGCATATCAAATGGGAGGTAATATATTGAGGTGCATTCAGAATTGCTTGTCGGACAGAAAACAGAGTAGGAATAAACAGGACATTCTCACATGATCAGGCTGTGACTACTGGCATACACAAAGATTTGTAATCAAACCCGCAGTTCATACATTTATCAGTTATTTGGAGCTGAGTATCAAATATAATATTTCAAAAGTTGTGACCAATGCAAAGCAGTGTGAGCATTTCTGTTATGAGGAAGGTGTAAGGCAGGTTTCAGAGGATTGGAACAGGCTTAGTGAATTGACAAAAAGGGTGGAAGATGATGTGACAAATTGTGAAGTCATCCATTTTGTGGTGAAAGAGATGGACAGATTGTTTTTAAACAGTAAGAACTTGACATGCAGAGATGTATAAAGGGATATAGTCTGTGTCAAAATGACACCTATCCACTCCACACTTCCCAACAACCTGTCGCCATAACCTCCTACCTTCACCCACCTATTGCCATCCCACCTACCTTTCCCCAACCTCACCACTCTGTTTATTTCTCAGCTCCCTTTCCCATGCCTAGTCCTGAAGAAGGGTTATGCCTGAAAACATTGCCTCTCTTCTCCTGCGATGCTGCCTCACCTGTTGTGCTTTCCAGTATCACGCTTTATCAACTCAGACTCTTCGGCATCTGCAATCCTCACTTTCTCCTAGTTCCTGGATGGTGGAATTGCCTTTTAAAGAGAGAAGATAAATTTGGGTCTGTACTCTGCAGGATTTTGTATACTGAGAAATAATCTCATTGAAATGTATAATGTACTTACAGCCGTGACAGGGTATATACAGGAAAGGTGTTTCTTGGTTATGTTATGACAGGGGTTAAACTCTCCCACTTAATTTAAAACCATCAACACGGAAAAGATTTATCCCAGGCAGTAATCTGTGAAAATTTGATAGGCCAATAACTAGTGAAAGTAAAAATTAACAACTTTGTTTCTTAAAGTATAACAGAGATTACTTAACCAACAACTATTTTCAAGTTCTTACACTCACCTATCCCTTCTACAATATTCATCCGATAAACACCCCACCCATTAAGATTTACAAAAGGCAACTTTCAAAAATCAGCCAGATGTAGAATCTTCTTCTTATTATTATGGATTTCTGTTTCACAGGTTACTAATCGATAAAGATACTTTAAAGAGAGGTATTTATTGGGAAATATTTTTACAAGCTGTTGTCTTGACAATTCTCCTCTCAACTGCTCATTTTTTCCCAGTCTTATACTCCTAAAGGATCAGACTGTGTCATTAGCTTTTAAGATTGTCAATATACTAAATTCAAATTGGATTGGAATTTGGCATTTTTTTCTCGAAGCATAATATAAACTGATTGGCCTAATGCAAATCTGGGAGAAAGTTCGGTCAGCAGATGCTGGAGATCAGAGTCGAAAGAGTGTTGATGGATAAACACAGCAGGTCAGGCAGCATCTAAAGAGCAAGAGAATCAACGTTTTGAGCCAAAGCCTTTCATCATGAAGGGCCCCAGCCCGAAAGGTTGATTCTCCTGCTCTTCAGATGCTGCCTGACATGCTGTACTTTTCCATCAACACACTCTCGACTCTAATTCGAATCTGTTTTTTCGTTTCCAGGTAATCAGCTAATTTAGCTTTCAATCAAGTATTACATTGTTACCTTATTGAGAACATTTGGTGCGGTCAGGTAGCTCAACCAACTTTTAACTCTCTTAAAGGTACAGTATACTCACATCTTCATAACAGTTAGATATTTTGAAAATATAAAGGGAGATGTCACTTGTGTCCTGGAAATAAGGGAAATTTCACTTAGAGGGTTTTGAACCTTGGGAATTGTCTACCACCTAGGGCTATAGAACCTGAGTATTTGAGTATGATTAATACAGAAATTGATAATTTTCAGGTTATCAAACATGCATAGGATAATGGGGATTGGGTTTGCAAAAGGTTTTTTAGTGTTTGACCAGCCCATGATAGTACTGAGTGCCCAAACAGATGTAACGTGTTGAGTAATTATTTTTGATTCTATTTCCCTACTTCCTTGAGAAACTTTCAGTGAGGACGTCTCAAATTCCATGTTTGTTTGGTTTTGTAAACTACTTACAGCATCCACGTGGACTGCTTCATTTTAAAACAAAACTGTAATGTATGAAAAAGAAATGTAACTTGCAGGTTATGTGATGTGAAGTTCCTTCTGGAATGGGTGCCTGCTTCCCAGACCTCAGTCTTGACCCTCTTGGTCACTGCTGGGAAGATAGTTGTCACAGGCTCCTGGCTGCTAAAATACAGATTGATTGCTAATGTGGTCAAGCAGCAAGGAATTTAGGGTACACTGGCCAAGTAAAGTTCTGAAGTAACAAGCATGGATAATGGACACAGTGTAAATGCAGCAGCCAGGTGCCGATAACATTAGCATGATATAAAAGGCAACAGTTACCGTGGACAGAATGTCCCCAACAACTTACCCACCAAATAAAGGATGGCCACCAACTAAATTATTAACAATGTTTCAAACTATTCCTGAAGAAGGGCTTATGCCCGAAACGTCGATTCTTCTGCTCCTTGGATGCTGCCTGACCTCCTGCACTTTTCCAGCAACACATTTTTCAGCTCTGATCTCCAGCATCTGCAGTCCTTACTTCCTCCTATTAAATGAGTGTCCCTGATTGACCAGAACTGTAGAAAGTTTCAGAAAACTAAACAAAAAGTTGTCAAAACAGACTAAGCTCTGGAATCTTTTGGAGGCCTTTTGAGGAGACCAGCATGGCAAGACACCAAGATCAGCTGACCATCCACAGAGAGAGAGAGAGAGAGAGAGAGAACAGTATTGCAGGCCCAAAGACAGAGCTTGAGAGTAAGCAACTGTGTAAATCCACAAGATGGAGACTATTGTAAGCTTAAGCAGCCAAATAGAATGAGAAACAAACTGTTGAGTATTAAAATTTATTCTAGCTTTTATCCGAGTAATGTTGCGATTGTTTATATTCGGACCGGCTTGTGTTTGTTGTGATTTGACCACTTCAGTTTTTTTGGAAAACCTGGGCAAGCTCATTCATCACATTCACGTTGAAGTTCAGAGTGGTGCTGGAAAAGCACAGCAGGTCAGGCAGCATCCGAGAAGCAGGAAAATCGACTTTCCAGGCAAAAGCAAGGTATAGGATTAAAATTGTGCAAGGTATAGGATTAAAATTGTGCAGAATAAGGGAACAGGTGTTGCTTCTGCAAAAGCTTGCATTATAAAATTAGGCTGCGCACGGTGGCACAGTGGTTAGCACTGTTGCCTCACAGCGCCAGAGACCTGGGTTCAATTCCCACCTCAGGTGACTGACTGTGTGGAGTTTGCACATTCTCCCCGTGTCTGTGTGGGTTTCCTCCGGGTGCTCCGGTTTCCTCCCACAGACCAAAAATGTGCAGGTTAGGTGAATTGGCCATGCAAAACTGCCCATAGCGTTAGGTGAAGGGATAAATGTAGGGGAATTGGGTCTGGGTGGGTTGCGCTTCGGCGGGTCGGTGTGGACTTGTTGGGCCGAAGTTTCCACACTGTTTGTGATCTAACTTGAAAAGCATGCAAATACTAAACAGTGAGAAGTGAAAACAGGTAGAATTATCAATGACTAATAAGGCAGAGCAATCATGGAGCAGGATGTACCAGGCATAGGAAAACAGAAAAAGCGAAAACAGGTAGACTTATCTATGACTAATAGGGCAGAGCAACCGTGTAGCAGGATGTACCAGTAATAGGAGAGTAGTGTGCCAGTCGCAGGAAGGATGTGGCCAATGGATAGAATTTAGTTTGGCTGGATGATCGCATGAAGACAGCAAACTATGCCAGAATCGTCACATATAAGGAATGAGATAAATAAGAATAAGGGGCGACAGGCTTAGAGTAATGGGAGGAGTAAACAAAGGCGGAGAGAAGCTGGACAAAGGCGGAGTGAAGCTCGAGCTTGTGATTGGCTACGCTCTACAGCAAAAGTAACCAATGGGATGAAAGGTGAGGACTGAGAACTGCATAAATAAGATTGTAACCCTCAGATCGAGGTGCTTACTCATTAGGCACCCGTTCTTGCAAGTACGTATCAATAAAATTTGATGCTTTAGAATTTGACTCGGACTGAAATTTATTAACATGTGCGTTCGTTTCTCACAATTTGGGGGCTCCTGTCCGGGATATCCATCATCACCAGCAGGGTGGGCACTGTCAACGCCTGGGAAGACGTGTCCCGTTCATTTTAGAACGGTCCCGTGTTCCTCGGTGGTGGGTTCCCCCTTCTGGTTGACTGATCAAGATCCGATGTGAGCCTATCAGAATCAGGCAAAAGGTTGTAAAATAAAGAATTTAAGCAGGCACAGCTGCAGTCAGGCAACTCCGTGCACAGACCAAGTTAAGAAAAGAGATTTTTAAGTATTGCCTTGGTGACTGGGGATGACATACTAGAGTCGAAGGAATTGACTGTAGTTGATCATCATGGGCTCTAAAATTAGTAAAGACAAGGAGCCAGGTAATGGTAACGATAAGGGAAGGGTCCCTGATAACATCCCTCCAGAAAGACCGTTGGGATGGATGTTGAAAAACTGGAAAGATAGTACTTGAAATCGAACTAAGGACAAAAGGATTATGATAAAGTATTGCTGTTTTGTATGGACGAAGAAAGGTATAAGATCCTCCTCTGTTTTTTGGTCAAAACATGGGTCGGATGAAGATCAGGTCTACCAACTCGTCAATATCTATGTCAATGAGAAACAAACCTTTAGTCAGGAGGGGTCAGACTACGCATCTTGTTGGAAGGGCAGTCAGGGCACATAGGTGTTTCCTGTAGAAATTAAACAAGGTCCTGGAGGTGTGACACCCTCGGCCCTCCTTTCCCTCCCACTTGGGACATTCTTGAACATTTACCCCACCTTATGACACCCCAGAATCAACCCCCACAGGAAGACCCACAAAATGAGGAGCAGAGACAAGGGGGACGACTTGGTGCCGTGGGGCGGGGGTAAGAAGACACAGGGGAGATGGAAGGGGGAAAGAAGGGGTCACAGGGCCCAGTGACACGGGGACAGTCTAAGCAAATATCTATACAAGTCTGCCCACTTAGGGAAGTTCCGATAGGAAGCAGGGGATATTGGGTTTGTAAACGCACTGCTGACAAGTGGCAAAGTGGGGGCATTTCAGAAAGAGATGAAATCCCTTATAGAGGATCTGGTGGGGCTATCGGAACAGGTAGACCAATTTTTTAGGACCCAGTCTGTATACGTGGACTGGGTTAATGGCCATCCTGAACATTCTCTTTACTGGTGAGGAAAGAGAATTAATAAGGCGAGCTACCTTCAGGTCTTGGGAACACGAGAATCCACCAGGTGGTGAGGTAACAGCAGTGGAGCAAAAATTCCCGAACGTTGATCCACAATGGAACGACAATAATGCAGAAGATCGTAACCGAATGAAAGATCTTAAAATCCTAATTATTAAGGGCATTAGAGAGGCATTCCCGAAATCACAAAACCTATTGAAAGCATTTGAGATCCGCCAAGAGAAAGATGAGACCCCCTCGGCCTTTTTACAGAGACTTCGAGATTCAATGAGAAAATACTCAGGGATGAATCCTGAGGACCCAGTAGCGCAGGGCCTCCGCTTTGTGACTAAGGCATGGTCAGACATCCAAAAACAAATTCAGAAAATAGATGGGTGGACTGAGAAATCATTTGATGAATTGTTAAGAGAGGAACAGAAAGTGTTTGTAAAGAGAGAGGATGAGAAGGAAAAACAGAAGGCGAAAATGATGGGAGCCACGGTTGACGAAGTAGTCAAGAATAGAATCGAACTGGTGACGAGCAAGCAGAGTGGAGGGTGGCAGCACGTAGAACATAGAGGAAGGGGTGGAGGATGAGGAGGACCTTTCGTAGAGTCCAGTCGACAGGGACAAGGACAGAGGTGGGGACCCCAACAAGCAGGGTGTTACCATTGTGGAAGGAAAGGAGACTTTAAGCGGGAGTGTACTGAAATAGACAGAGAAGAAAAAACCATCCCGCTCATGAACTTTGATAAAAACTAGGGGTGTCAGGGGTTCCTGCTCCCGGCGATCCACTGGGAACGTAAAGGTGGGCCCTTATAGGGAAGATGTAGTTTTCCTAGTAGACACGAGGGCAGCGAGGTCATCCTTAAATTTTATACCCAGAGGAGTACAATTTACAGATCAGAAAATAACAGTGTCCGGAGTGAAGGGAGAAGGATTTACTACCCCTGTATTTGAACCTAGAACAGTTGAAAATAATGAAAGAAGAGTTGAAGAACAATTCTTGTATATTCTGGACAGAGGGAGCAACTTGTTAGGAAGTGATTTATTCACACTTTTAGGACTAGAAATTGGACTGTGCGACCGAAAAAATGTAATAAGAATGGCCATTTTGACCGAGGTACAGGTGAAACAAATAGCCCCACAGTATGGGCATGTGAAGGCAATCGAGGGGGATTGCATATTCCCCCTCTAGAAATTAGCTTGATAAAGGTGGGGGAGACGGGATGCGAATACCACATCTCGATCGAAGGATGAAGGGGGTTACAACCTGTGATTGAGGGGTTCATTAAGGACTGCATTTTGGAACCTTGTATGTCCCCTTATAATATCCCTATTTTGCCAGTAAAAAAAACAGATGGTAACTATCGGTTGGTACAAGACTTGAGAGTGCTTAACCGGAAAATACAGATTCGTCATCCTGTTGTTCCCAATCCTTATACCCTTTTGAGTAAGATTTCACATGACCACAAGTGGTTCAGTGTGGTGGATTTAAAAGATGTTTTTTGGACATGTCCACTTGCAGAAGAAAGTCGAAACATGCTCGTCTTTGAGTGGGAAGATCCAAGACCGGGGCGAAAACAATAATATAGATGGACAGTGCTTCCACAGGGCTTCACGGAATCCCTGAACTTGTTTGGCCAGGTTTTAGAACAAATTTTGGAAATGTTTATAAGTCCCCTAGGCATGACATAACTGCAATATGAGGAAGACCTATTGGTCACGGGAGAAAATGAGAGGCGAACAACGGAAGCAACTAATCAATTGCTAAACTTTCTGGGACGATAGGGATTGAGGGTCTCGAGGAACAAATTACAATATGTACAAAGAGAAGTTAAATATTTCGTACACTTGGTCAGTGAAGGGAAAAGGAAAATTATCCCTGAAAGGATTGAAGGAATAGTGGGAATGCCACTTCCTCGGACGAAGCGAGAATTAAGGAAATTCCTGGGGCTTACGGGTTATTGTAGATTATGGATTGACTTGTACACCCAAAAGACAAGGAAATTATACTCGAAATTATTAGAGGAATAACCACAGTTGTTAAAATGGACAGATGAAGAAAAGGAGTTAGTAGACGAGTTGAAAAGAAGCTTGATTCATGCCTCTGTCCTTGCATTACCTTCCCTGGACAAACCCTTTCATTTGTTTCCACCGTGGATAAGGGAGCGGCTCTAGGGGCCTAACCCAGTGATGGGGGTGGGGTGGGGGGCGGGGAATGAAACAGCGAGTAGCAAATTTGTCTAAATTGTGAGGTCCAGTCTCCAGAGGGTGGCCAGTGTGTGTGCAGGCAGTAGCAGTGACTGCGCTACTAGTGGAATAAAGTCAAAAACTCACATTCGAAGGGGCCTTGATAGTAAGCACCCCGCATCAAGTACGGACTATATTGAACCAGAAGGCAGGGAGGTGGCTTACGGACTCTAGATTTCTAAAATACGAAGCAATTCTAATAGAGAGTGATGACCTTACATTGATCACACACACTTGTCTGAATCCAGCTACCTTTCTCTGGAGAGGGGAGGATGAAGCTCCATCAGACCCAGAACATGACTGCCTCGACATTATAGAATATCAGACTAAAGTAAGAATGGACCTCGAGACATCCCTCTACATGCAGTGGCAAGGATGTTCATTGATGGTTCCTCCAGAGCGATTGAAGTTAAAAGACATAATGGATATGTGATAGTGGATGGAATAGCATGGAGGCGAGGAGACTACCCAATTCTAAGATTCTAACTATGCTTTCGGGGTGGCACACGCATTTGGGAAGATATAGCAGGAGAGGGGACTGATAAACAGTAGGGGTAAAGAACTGGCTCATGAGGCATTGGTAAAGCAAGTATTAGAATCCCTACATTGCCAATGGAAATAGCAATAGTCCACATAAATGGACATCAGCAGGGAAATGATCCCGAAGTAAAGAGAAATAGATTGGCGGATGAAGTCACTAAGGAAGCAGCTTTGAACCCTCAGCCCGTTACAATAGATATTTTGGTACCAATGGTGCAGGAATCTGGTGGGAGACCGATATTTAGCGCTAAGGAAGAGAGAGAGTTAGAAGAACTGGGAGCTATGCAGAGAGTAGAGGGGTGTTGGATGCTACCCGCTGGCCGGAAGATGCTAAATAAGATGATGATGATGCGAGAAATTATAGCTGTCTTACACCAGGGGAGTCACTGGAGAGTGCAAGCAATGTGTGATTTGATTTTAAGGAAATATGGATGCAAAGGGATCTATACGAGAGCCAAACAGATATGTGAGGGATGTATTACATGCAAGAAAATCAACAAGAAGGTATTGAGAAAACAAGTCCCAGGAGGGAGAGAACCTCGGCTCTGACCATTTCAGAGCAGTCAGGTAGATTATACCAAATTACACCGAGTGGGATGTCTGAGGTATATGCTGGTAATGGTTGATCACCTATCTAGATGGGTGGAGGTGTACCCTTTAGCCACTGCCACTGCAAGTGAAATGTCCAAGATAATACTTGAACACATAATCCCCAGATTTGGGATAGTGGAATACATAGATTTAAATCAGGGAACTAATTTTACTTCCAGGGTACTCCAGGGTGTAATGAAAGGGTTAGGAATCTCCTGGGATTCCACACCCCTTGGCACCCAACTTCATCAGGAAAGGTTGAGAGAATGAACCAGACACTCAAGAAGCAGTTATCTAAATTGATAGTAGAAACTGGACTCCCTTGGACTAAGTGTTTACTTACAGCCCTTTTGCGAGTGCGGACAGCCCCAAGGAAGGATATGGGGATGTCCCATTATGACATATTGTTTGGCCTGCCCTGTCTGGGAATGAGAGGGGAACTGCCAACCCTGGAGACTAAAGATCTGTTCTTGAAAAGGTATATACTGAGTATGGCCTCGTCTTTGTCTTTTCTTAGGAGACAGGGATTACTGGCACAGACTCCGCCCCTTGAATTCGCCGTTCATCCCATCCGGCCGGGAGATTGGGTCCTAATTAAGCCTTGGACAGAAACTAAATTGCAACTGGATTGGGAGGGACTGTACCAGGCTCTTTTGACTACTGAAATGGTGATACGCACGGTGGAGAAAGGATGGACTCACTACATCAGGATGAAAGGACCGGTAAAATCCCCGGTTAAGAAAGAAGTCTGGACAGCCAAATCGATGGAAGAACCACTGAAACTCAGATTCAAAAGACTTTAAGTAACTGATTTTTATGCGGATGCGGGATAGTTTCTTTTTGATATCTATATATTGTATTGCCTGTTTAATCTCTCAGTCCTTCAATACTATTGTAGGATGCTGGGGATGCTTAGGGTTACGATATTAGCCTTCTTAGTTTTGGGATTTTGTCAAACGATTCTGTCTTCTCCATATTTGTTATTAACGGTCCCTGAGTCTGAATATCCACAACTAATAGAGGTTGATGCTTGCAGCCTAGTAA
Organism: Chiloscyllium plagiosum; assembly: GCF_004010195.1. Lineage (NCBI taxonomy): Eukaryota > Metazoa > Chordata > Chondrichthyes > Orectolobiformes > Hemiscylliidae > Chiloscyllium > Chiloscyllium plagiosum. The sequence goes on along the minus strand of NW_025212422.1, from coordinate 1,103 downwards.
AATGCGCAGATGTAAAGAATCAGAGGGAGTATATTTCTTCCGAAATCCTTCTTAAGATCCTATCGGACACAAGGCATGATTCGCAAAAACCGCCACCTGACATCACTATTCAGAGAGCCCTCTTTCGCCCAGCCCTAGACTGTCCTGACAAAAAGTACCACCCGATATAGCTCACCTTTGAAATACCTCCTTTGAAGACTTCTTTCCCCGTAAAAAGTCTCGACTCCTCAGTAACTATTTAAAGCTAATAATGGCTGCCACTGGGAAGTGTTTTTCGGGCTGCTGTTTCCAAATAGTCGTAGGAAACAGAAAACGAGCCAAACAACTTGATAGTAAGATGCATCCTTTTGCCCCTCCCAACAACCCAATGGTGGTGAAAATTAAAGAGATCAAGGACTTGAAGCAGACCATTGAAATAGAAACTGGAAATGGGGACACAAATGCCTGGGTTGAATGGGTAAAATACCTGTTAAAACTGTGAATAAAAGCAATTGCTATGCATGTGCCTCCGGTAGACCCTCTGCCCACATAGTCCCCTTTCCGCTCGGGTGGAACCCAAAACAGGTAGGGCATGGAATGTATGATAGCCCTGTATCAGGATAAGACTGCATGGAATGATAGGAATTGTATATCCCTATCTCTAACGTTCCCTCCCTTGCAGAAGACAGATTTGAAAGCTCCCCCCCACCCCGTTTTTGACCACGGTCAGGAATCACACATCGTGTATAAGTCGACAGGGTACAAATCAGTCTAGAGACTTGGGGAAGCTGAACTTATGGGTAGAAACTCAGAATGACAGACAAAAGAGGGAACTACTCAGCATTCAGGGTTCCCCGGGTGGATCTCTGGTGGTACTGTGGAGGCAGAATATTGTAACCTATCCTACCTCCTGACTGGAGAGGGATATGTGCAATTGGCAATCCCATTCACCTTGGCATTTGAGAAGGAGAAGGGGTAGTAACAAAGAATGAGAGGAGTAAAAGATTGCTATTAGATACTTCTTTGATGATAGTATTTATCTCAACTCTACAGGAGTTCCTAGAGGGGTCCCCGATAAATTCAAGGCCCGAAACCAGATTGCAGCAGGTTTTGGATCAGCCCTA
>NW_025212421.1:24741-26605 GCF_004010195.1 Chiloscyllium plagiosum | reverse complement strand
ACCAGGGAAAGTGAAGGATTCATTAGGGACTGTAATAACCAGGGGAAGTGTAGGATTCATTAGGGACTGTGATAACTAGTGGAAGTGAACGATCCATTGGGACCGTAATAACCAGGGGAAGTGTAGGATTCATTAGGGACTGTAATAACCAAGAGAAGTGAAGGATTCATTCGGGACTGTAATAACCAGGGGAAGTGTAGGATCCATTAGGGACAGTAATAACCAGGGGAAGTCTAGGATCCATTAGGGACAGTAATAACCAGGGGAAGTGAAGGATTCATTAGGGACTGTCATAACCAAGAGAAGTGAAGGATTGATTCGGGACTGTAATAACCAGGGGAAGTGTAGGATCCATTAGGGACAGTAATAACCAGGGGAAGTCTAGGATCCATTAGGGACAGTAACAACCAGGGGAAGTGAAGGATTCATTAGGAACTGTCATAACCAAGAGAAGTGAAGGATTCATTCGGGACTGTAATAACCAGGGGAAGTGTAGGATTCATTAGGGACTGTAATAACCAAGAGAAGTGAAGGATTCATTAGGGACTGTAATAACCAGGGGAAGTGAAGGATTCATTATGGACTGTAATAACCAGGGGAAGTATAGGATCCATTGGGACCGTAATAACCAGGGGAAGTCTAGGATCCATTAGGGACTGTAATAACCAGGGGAAGTGAAGGATGTTTTAGGGACTGAAATAACCAGGGGAAGTATAGGTTTCCTTAGGGACAGTAATAACTAGGGGAAGTGAAGGATTCATAAGGGACCGTAATAACCAGGGGAAGTGAATGATCCATTGGGACCGTAATAACCAGTGGAAGTGTAGGATTCATTAGGGACCGTGATAACTAGCGGAAGTGAACGATCCATTGGGACCGTAATAACCAGGGGAAGTGTAGGATTCATTAGGGGCTGTAATAACCAGGGGAAGTGAATGATCCATTGGGACCATAATAACAAGGGGATGTGTAGCATCCATTGGGACCGTAATAACCAGGGGAAGTGAAGGATCCATTAGGGATTGTAATAACCAGGGGAACTGTAGGATTAATTAGGGACTGTAATAACCAGGGGAAGTGAAGGATTCATTAGGGACCGTAATAACCAGGGGAAGTGTTGGATTCATTAGGGACCATAATAACCAGGGGATGTGAGGGATTAATTAGGGACTGTAATAACCAGGGGAAGTGAAGGATCCATTAGGGACTGTAATAACCAGGGGATGTGAAGGATTCATAAGGGACTGTAAGAACCAGGGGAAGTGTAGGATCCATTAGGGACCGTAATAACCAGGGGAAGTGAAGGATCCATTGGGACCGTAATAACCAGGGGAAGTGTAGGATCCATTAGGGACAGTAATAACTTGGGGGAAGTGAAGAATTGATTAGGGACGGCAATAACCAGGGGAAGTGAAGGATCCATTGGGACCGTAATAACCAGGGGATGTGAATGATCCATTGGGACCGTAATAACCAGGGGAAATGTAGGAATCATTAGGGACTGTAATAACCAGGGGAAGTGAATGATACATTGGGACTGTAATAACCAGGGGAAGTATAGGATTCATTAGGGACTGTAATAACCAGGGGAAGTGAATGATCCATTGGGACCGTAATAACCAGGGGAAGTGTAGGATTCATTAGGGACCATAATAACCAGGGGAAGTGTAGGATTCATTAGGGTCTGTAATAACCAGGGGAAGTGTAGGATTCATTAGGGACTGTAATAACCAGGGGAAGTGAAGGATTCATTAGGGACCATAATAACCAGGGCAAGTGAAGGATTCATTAGGGACCGTAATAACCACGGGAAGTGTTGGATTCATTAGGGACTGTAATAACCAAGAGAAGTGAAGGATTCATT
>NW_025212421.1:22334-24672 GCF_004010195.1 Chiloscyllium plagiosum | reverse complement strand
AGGGGAAGTGAAGGATTCCATTGGGACCGTAATAACCAGGGGAAGTGAAGGATTCATTGGGGACCGTAATAACCAGGGGATGTGAATGATCCATTGGGACTGTAATAACCAGGGGAAGCGTAGGATTCATTAGGGACTGCAATAACCAGGGGAAGTGAATGATCCATTGGGACTGTAATAACCAGGGGAATTGTAGGATTCATTAGGGACTGTAATAACCAGGGGAAGTGAATGATCCATTGGGACCATAATAACCAGGGGAAGTGTAGGATTCATTAGGGACTGTAATAACCAGGGAAAATGAAGGATCCATTGAGACCGTAATAACCAGGGGAAGTGAAGGATGCATTAGGGACAGTAATAACCAGGGGAAGTGTAGTATTCATTATGGACTGTAATAACCAGGGGAAGTGAAGGATCCATTGGGACAGTAATAACCAGGGGAAGTAAAGGATTCATTAGGGACTGTAATAACTAGGGGCTGTGAATGATCCATTGGGACCGTAATAACCAGGGGAAGTGAAGGATCCATTAGGGACTGTAATAACCAGGGGAAGTGTAGGATTCATTAGCGACCATAATAACCAGGGGAAGTGAAGGATCCATTAGGGACCATAATAACCAGGGGAAGTGAAGGATTCATTAGCGACCATAATAACCAGGGGAAGTGAAGGATCCATTAGGGACTGTAATAACCAGGGGAAGTGAAGGATGCATTAGGGACCAAGAGAGCAATCTGTGTGTGAAGGTGAAGGCTATTGGTCGAATGTTAAGTCAGTATTTCACTACTGTCTTTACTCTCGAGAAGGAGGATGTAGTCACAGAATTTGGAAGGATGGACTTTGAGGTCCTTGAGCTGATTAACCATAGAAGTGAGAAGGTTTTGGAGAATTTGAAACAATGAATAGGGAGGGATTTAGTGGGATATGAGCCAAATGCTGGCTAACAGGACTAGTTAAATTTCGGATATCTGAGCGGCATTACAGATTGGACAGAAGGCTCTGCTTCTGTTCTGTACAACTCTATGACTCTATGACGAAAGGTGGACCAATCCCTAGGTCCAGTTGTATCCCAGGATGCTGTGGGAGACGGAGGAGGAAATTACAGGGGCCCAATTGGTGTTGGGAATCTGGAATGTTCTGCCTGGGAAGCTGGTGGTGGTGGGAAATCTCACAACCTTTAAAAGTATTCGGATGCACACCTGAATTCAACATTGAAGGCTCTGGGCTTGGTGTGAGGAAGTGGGAGTAGTGTAGGTAGTGGTAATGTGGGTGACCTTTTAACTATGCGGCAGTACAGACTCGATGGGGTGAAGGGTCTCCGCTATTCTGTATGATTCTATGTTAATATTCCTAGCACAGTCAAAATAATCTTCTGTTAACATTGGAGGGCTTCCCTCCCTCTGACACAAACCATGGTTCCAGAAACCTGACAAACCTGGTTACTTTATAAACCCTTCAGCGCTACACACCACTGACGTATAATTCCAAACTTTAATACTTAATAGAACATAGAAACGTACAGCACAGAACAGGCCCTTCGGCCCACAATGTTGTGCCGAGACTTAATCCTAACATAAAATATAGTAACCTAACCTGCGCACCCCTCAACTCACTGCTATCCATGAGCACGTCCAGCAGTCGCTTAAATGTCCCCAATGACTCTGCTTCCACCATCACCGCTGGCAACGCATCCCATACATTCACAACTCTCTGCGTAAAGAACCTTCCTCTGACGTCCCCTCTACACCTTTCCCCTAATATCTTAAAAATTGTTAATAATATATACTTAAATGTAGAATATATAACCCTTTCAGCACAGAATATACAACATGCAAGAGGCTGAAGGAGATTGGACAGAGATGGTCACCTCACCATCCGCAGCACAGATTGGGACCACTCTGCATCTCCGTAAATACAGCCAGCTCTTCTGTAACCCCATGGTCACGTTCCTGTGCAACCTCACGTCATAGAAAAATCATGCTTTCAAAACAGCGCTTAAAGTGCTGCGTTATCGTGTTTGCGCAGTGAGAGACAGCGTCCCCACCTCATCAATCGCGTTGATGAAACGCATGTTCTCAGGTAGAGTGGTGCTGGAAAAGCACAGCAGGTCAGGCAGCATCCGAGGAGCAGGAAAATTGACGTTTTGGGCAAAAGCCCTTCATCAGGAATAAAGGCAGAGAGCCTGAAGCGTGGAGAGATAAACTAGAGGAGGGTGGAGGTGGGGAGAAAGTAGCATAGAGTACAATAGGTGAGTGGGGGAGGGGATGGAGGTGATAGGTCAGGGAGGAGAGGGTGGAGTGGATAGGTGGAAAAGGAGATAGGCAGGTCGGACAAGT
>NW_025212421.1:9889-21966 GCF_004010195.1 Chiloscyllium plagiosum | reverse complement strand
AATGTCGGCGGATGGTTTGGTTTATGCGAAGGTTGGTAGGATGGAAGGTGAGCACCAGGAACGTTTTGTCCTTGTTGCGGTTGGAGGGGTTTGGTCTGAGGGCGGAGGTGCGGGATGTAGACGAGATGTGTTGGAGGGCATCTTTAACCACGTGGGAAGGGAAATTGCGGTCTCTAAAGAAGGAGGCCATCTGGTGTGTTCTGTGGTGGAACTGGTCCTCCTGGGAGCAGATACGGTGGAGGCGCAGGAATTGGGAATACGGTATGGCATTTTTGCAAGAGGTAGGGTGGGAAGAGGTGTAATCCAGGTAGCTGTGGGAGTCGGTGGGTTTGTAAAAAACGTCAGTGTCAAGTCGGTCGTCTACGCATGTTCCAGCAGAACGACCTGTACACGATACCTGATACATACCAAGCAAACTCGGGAAAGGAGATCAGCAAAACCAGGTGGGGTTTTATGACGATCTGAAGCCAGCTTTTAATTTCCTGATTTGATTTCTGCCGAGTTAAAATTCTCAAATGGTCACAGTAAGATTTTAACCCAGTTCTCTGGAATATGAATCCAAAAGTGGATGGTACTTGTGGCATTTCCAGCATTGCCCCCCCCCCCCCCCCCCTCAGGCAGACATCAGTGTGAACAGCATCCTCTTCGGGAACTGCTTTCAGAGAGTGTGTTAGTTATTTGATGCCGTCAGGAAATAGATGATGTGTCCTGACTTCATCTTCACTTCCCTCCTTTCCCGAAGTGGATGGGGACAAAAAGAAACTCAAGATTTGTCGAAATCCACTCGGGGTGGGGGGTCAGGGAGGATAAACTTCGTCGGTGACTGTTTGGAAACTGGTTGATGGAGTGAATTCACATCCACAACATACTGAAGGTCCACCGTGTGAATGTATTCCTCGGATCAGACTGAAGAGTTAAACAACAAGGTTCAGGAAAGTTAAAAACAGAAACATTGGAGGATAAAGATGATTGGTGGGAGGTTTCAGGTTGGTGTGTTACTGACTGACTCAGCAGACAGCGGTGACAGAGACCGGACTCTGGGTGTTATCCAAGGTCAGGCTGGCCAGATACGGGGTGGGATTTTCACCCTGAGACTTCCGTAAAGAGAGGAAGATATCGTGGTCCTTACCTTATTGTGAATGACAACCACATGCTGAGGGTCTGAATTTAACCAGGTGTCCATGGCTTTGCAAATGCTGCAGATCTTGTCCAGAGGAGGGGCATGTAGGTCAGGCCAGCCAAAGTCCACCACCTGGGATCACAACAACCCACCTTTAGTCAAACTGGAGGCTACAAAGCAGCAACACTGCACTGCACTGTACTGTACTGTGCACTGCAATGCACTGTACTGCACTGTAATGCACTGTAATGTACTGTATTGCACTGTAATGTACTGTACTTCTCTGTACTGCACTGTAATGTACTGTACTGTACTGCACTGTGCACTGTACTGCACTGTGCACTGTACTGCACTGCAATGTGCTGTACTGCACTGTACTGCACTGTAATGTACTGTACTGCACTGTGCACTGTACTGCACTGTGCACTGTACTGCACTGCAATGTACTGTACTGCAATGTACTGCTCTGTACTGCACTGTAATGTACTGTACTGCTCTGTACTGCACTGTATTGCACTGTGCACTGCACTGTACTGTACTGCACTGTACTGCAATGTACTGTACTGCACTGTAATGTACTGTACTGCACTGTGCACTGTACTGCACTGCAATGCACTGTACTGCACTGTACTGCACTGTAATGTACTGTAGAGTACTGCACTGTGCACTGTACTGCACTGCGCACTGTACTGCACTGCAATGTACTGTACTGCACTGTAATGTACTGCACTGTAATGTACTGTATAGCACTGCAATATACTGTACTGCTCTGTACTGCACTGTTCACTGCAATGTACTGTACTGCAAATGTACTATAATGTACTGCAATGTACTGTACTGCACTGTGCACTACACTGTACTGCACTGTAATGTACTGTACTGTACTGCACTGTACTGCACTGCACTGCACTGCAATGTATTGTACTGCGCTGTACTGCACTGTAATGTACTGTACTGCACTTTACTGCACTGCAATGTACTGTACTGCTCTGTACTGCAATGTACTGCACTGCACTGCAATGTACTGTACTGCAAATGTACTGTAATGTACTGCAATGTACTGTACTGCACTGTGCACTGTAATGTACTGCAATATACTGTACTGCACTATACTGCACTGTATTGAACTGCAATGTATTGTACTGCAATGCACTGTAATGTACTGTACTGCACTGTACTGCACTGTAATGTACTGCACTGTACTGCACTGTAATGTACTGTACTGCACTTTACTGCACTGCAATGTACTGTACTGCTCTGTACTGCAATGTACTGCACTGCACTGCAATGTACTGTACTGCAAATGTACTGTAATGTACTGCAATGTACTGTACTGCACTGTGCACTGTAATGTACTGCAATATACTGTACTGCACTGTATTGAACTGCAATGTATTGTACTGCAATGTATTGTACTGCAATGCACTGTAATGTACTGTACTGCACTGTACTGCACTGTAATGTACTGTACTGCAATGTACTGCTCTGTACTGCACTGTAATGTACTGTACTGCTCTGTACTGCACTGTATTGCACTGTGCACTGGTGACGAAGGAGGTTGATGAGGGGAAAGCGGTAGATGTGGTATATATGGATTTTAGTAAGGCGTTTGATAAGGTTCCCCATGGTAGGCTACTGCAGAAAATACGGAGATATGGCATTGAGGGTGAGTTGGAGGTTTGGATTAGGAATTGGCTGGATGGAAGAAGACAGAGGGTAGTAGTTGATGGCAAAGTTTCTTCATGGAGTGCCGTCACTATGTTAGGGGTAGGTTGTTCACTCAGCGAGTCGTTAGTTCATGGAATGCCCTGCCAGTAACAGTGGTGGACTCTCCCTCTTTATGGGCATTTAAGAGGGCATTGGATAGGTATATGGAGGATAGTGGGTTAGTGTAGTTTAGGTGGGCTTGGATCGGCGCAACATCGAGGGCCCAAGGGCCTGTACTGCGCTGTATTCTTCTATGTTCTATGTTCTATGTTCTATGTAATGTACTGCACTGTACTGCACTGCAATGTACTGTACTGCACTGCAATGTACTCTACTGCACTGTATTGCACTGTGCGCTGCAATGTACTGCAACGTACTGCACTGTACTGCACTGCACTGTAATGCACTTTACTGCTCTGTACTGCACTGTATTGCCTTGCAATGTACTGTACTGCTTTGTACTGCACTGTACTGCACAGCAATGTATTGTACTGCTCTGTACTGCACTGTATTGCACTGCAATGTACTGTACTGTACTGCTCTGTACTACACTGTATTGCACTGCAATGTACTGTATTGCACTGTGTACTGCAATGTACTGTACTGCTCTGTACTGGTCTGTACTGCACTGCACTGCAATGTACTGTACTGCAGTGTGCACTGCCATGCACTGCACTGCAATGTACTGCACTGCAATGCAATGTACTGTACTGCACTGTACTGCACTGTAATGTACTGCACTGCACTGCAATGTACTGCACTGTACTGCACTGCAATGCAATGTACTGTACTGCACTGTACTGCACTGTAATGTACTGCACTGCACTGCAATGTACTGTACTGCACTGTAATGTACTGTACTGTACTGCACTGCACTGCACTGCAATGTACTGCACTGCACTGTACTGCACTGTAATGTACTGTACTGCACTGCAAAGTGCTGCACTGTACTGCACTGCAATGTACTGTACTGCACTGTATTGCACTGCAATATACTGTACTTCTCTGTACTGCATTGTACTGCACTGTAATGTACTGTACTGCACTGTGCACTGTACTGCAATGTGCACTGTACTGCAATGTACTGCACTGTAATGTACTGTACTGCAATGTATTGTACTGCAATGTATTGCACTGCAATATACTGTACTGCTCTGTACTGCACTGTAATGTACTGTACTGCACTGTATTGCACTGCAATATACAGTACTGCTCTGTACTGCTCTGTTCACTGCACTGCACTGCAATGTACTGTACTGCACTGTAATGTACTGCAATATACTGTACTGCTTTGTACTGCACTGTTCACTGCACTGCAATGTACTGTACTGCACTGTACTGCTCTGTACTGCACTGCAATGTACTGTACTGCGCTGTAATGTACTGTACTGCACTGCAATGTACTGTACTGCACTCTACTGCTCTGTACTGCACTGTAATGTACTGCACTGCACTGTAATGTACTGTACTGCACTGTATTGCACTGCAATATACTGTACTGCTCTGTACTGCATTGTACTGCACTGTAATGTACTGTACTGCACTGTGCACTGTACTGCACTGTAATGTGCTGTACTGCACTGTATTGCATTGCAATATAATGTATTGCTCTGTACTGCACTGTTCACTGCAATGTACTGCACTGTACTGCACTGCAATGTACTGTACTGTACTGCACTGCAATGTACAGTACTGCACTGCAATGCACTGTACTGCACTGCAATGTACAGTACTGCACTGCAATGTACTGTACTGCACTGCAATGCACTGTACTGCACTGCAATGTACTGTACTGCACTGTATTGCACTGTGCGCTGCAATGTACTGAACTGTACTGCACTGCACTGTACTGCACTGCACTGTAATGTACTTTACTGCTCTGTACTGCACTGTATTGCCTTGCAATGTACTGTACTGCTTTGTACTGCACTGTACTGCACAGCAATGTATTGTACTGCTCTGTACTGCACTGTATTGCACTGCAATGTACTGTACTGTACGGCACTGCCCACTGCACTGTACTGCACTGCTCTGTACTGCACTGTATTGCACTGTGTACTGCAATGTACTGTACTGCTCTGTACTGCACTGCACTGCAATGTGCTGTACTTCACTGTACTGCTCTGTACTGCACTGTAATGTACTGCACTGTATTGCACTGCAATATACTGTACTGCTCTGTACTGCACTGTTCACTGCAATGTACTGCACTGTACTGCACTGCAATGTACTGCATTGTACTGCACTGTACAGTTCTGTACTGCACTGTAATGTACTGTACTGCACTGTATTGCACTGCAATATACTGTACTGCTCTGTACTGCACTGTTCACTGCAGTGTACTGCACTGCAATGTACTGTACTACACTGTATTGCACTGCAATGTACTGTACTGTAATGTACTGTGCTGCACTGTACTGCACTGTAATGTACTGTACTGCAATGCAACGTATTGTACTGCACTGTACTGCACTGCAATGTACTGTACTGCAAATGTACTGTACCACACTGTGCACTGCAATGTACTGCACTGTAATATACTGTGCTGTTCTGTACTGCACTGCAATGTACTGTACTGCACTGTAATGTACTGTACTGCACTGCAACGTATTGCACTGCACTGTACTGCACTGCAATGCAGTGTACTGCACTGTATTGCATTGCAATGAACTGTACTGCAAATGTACTGTAATGTACTGCAATGTACTGTACTGCACTGTATTGCACTGTGCACTGCACTGTACTGTACTGCACTGCAATGTACTGTACTGCACTGTGCACTGCAATGCACTGTACTGCACTGCAATGTACTGCACTGCAATGTACTGCATTGTACTGCAATGTAATGTACTATACCGTACTGAACTGTGCACTGTACTGCAATGTGCACTGTACTGCACTGCAATGTACTGTACTGCACTGTACTGCTCTGTACTGCACTGTAATGTACTGCACTGCACAGTAATGTACTGTACTGCACTGTATTGCACTGCAATGCACTGTACTGCACTGTACTGCACCGCAATGTACTGCACTGCACTGTACTGCACTGCAATGTACTGTACTGTACTGCAATGCACTGTACTGCACTGTACTGCACTGCAATGTTCTGTACTGCACTGCAATGTACTGTACTATGTAATGTACTGCACTGCAATGTACTGTACTGCACTGCAATGCATTGCACTGCACTGTAATGTACTGTACTGCACTGTGCGCTGCAATGTACTGCACTGTACTGCAATGTACTGTACTGCACTGTACTGCTCTGTACTGCACTGTACTGCACTGCAATGTACTGTACTGCACTGTACTGCTCTGTACTGCACTGCACTGTAATGTACTGTACTGCACTGCAATGTATTGTACTGCTCTGTACTGCACTGTATTGCACTGCAATGTACTGTACTGTACTGCTCTGTACTACACTGTATTGCACTGCAATGTACTGCATTGCACTGTGTACTGCAATGTACTGTACTGCTCTGTACTGGTCTGTACTGCACTGCACTGTAATGTACTGTACTGCACTGTACTGCACTGCAATGTATTGTACTGCTCTGTACTGCACTGAATTGCACTGCAATGTTCTGTACTGTACTGCTCTGTACTACACTGTATTGCACTGCAATATACTGTATTGCACTGTGTACTGCAATGTACTGTACTGCTCTGTACTGGTCTGTACTGCACTGCACTGCAATGTACTGCACTGCACTGCAATGTACTGTACGGCACTGTACTGCACTGTAATGTACTGCACTGCACTGCAATGTACTGTACTGTACTGTACTGCAATGTACTGCACTGTACTGCACTGCAATGTACTGTACTGCACTGTATTGCACTGTAATGTACTTTACTGCACTGTAATGTACTGTACTGCACTGTATTGCACTGCAATATACTGTACTGCTCTGTACTGCACTGTACTGTACTGTACTGCACTGTACTGCTCTGTACCGCACTGTAATGTACTGTACTGCACTGTAATATACTGTACTGCTCTGTACTGCACTGCAATGTACTGTACTGCACTGTAATGTACTGTACTGCACTGTGCACTGTACTGCACTGCAATGTACTGTACTGCACTGTACTACTCTGCACTGCACTGCACTGTAATGTACTGCAATATACTGTACTGCTCTGTACTGCACTGTTCACTGCAATGTACTGCACTGTACTGCACTGTAATGTACTGCACTGCAATGTACTGTACTGTACTGTAATGTACTGCACTGTACTGCACTGCAATGTACTGTACTGCACTGTATTGCACTGTAATGTACTGCACTGCACTGCAATGTACTGCACTGTACTGCAATGTACTGCACTGTACTGCACTGCAATGTACTGTACTGCACTGCACTGCAATGTACTGTACTGCACTGTATTGCACTGTAATGTACTGTACTGCACTGTAATGTACTGCACTGTACTGCACTGCAATGTACTGTACTGCACTGTATTGCACTGTAATGTACTGTACTGCACTGTAATGTACTGTACTGCACTGTATTGCACTGCAATATACTGTACTGCTCTGCAATGTACTGTACTGCACTGTATTGCACTGTAATGTACTGCACTGCACTGCAATGTACTGTACTGCACTGTATTGCACTGTAATGTACTGCACTGCACTGCAATGTACTGTACTGCACTGTATTGCACTGTAATGTACTGTACTGCAATGTACTGCACTGTACTGCACTGCAATGTACTGTACTGCACTGTATTGCACTGTAATGTACTGTACTGCAATGTACTGCACTGTACTGCACTGCAATGTACTGTACTGCACTGTATTGCACTGTAATGTACTGTACTGCAATGTACTGCACTGTACTGCACTGCAATGTACTGTACTGCACTGTATTGCACTGTAATGTACTGTACTGCAATGTACTGCACTGTACTGCACTGCAATGTACTGTACTGCACTGTATTGCACTGTAATGTACTGTACTGCAATGTACTGCACTGTACTGCACTGCAATGTACTGTACTGCACTGTATTGCACTGTAATGTACTGTACTGCAATGTACTGCACTGTACTGCACTGCAATGTACTGTACTGCACTGTATTGCACTGTAATGTACTGTACTGCAATGTACTGCACTGTACTGCACTGCAATGTACTGTACTGCACTGTATTGCACTGTAATGTACTGTACTGCAATGTACTGCACTGTACTGCACTGCAATGTACTGTACTGCACTGTATTGCACTGTAATGTACTGTACTGCAATGTACTAACCCACCCATACCCCTTCATTTACCCCTTACCTAACACTACGGGCAATTTAGTATGGCCAATTCACCTGACCTGCACATCTTTGGATGGTGGGAGGAAACCGGAGCACCCGGAGGAAACCCACGCAGACACGGGGAGAACGTGCAAACTCCACACAGTCAGTCGCCTGAGGCGGGAATTGAACCCGGGTCTCTGGCGCTGTGAAGCAGCAGTGCTAACCACTGTGCCACCGTGCCGTGTAATGTACTGTACTGCACTGTATTGCACTGCAATATACTGTACTGCTGTGTACTGCACTGTATTGCACCGTGCACTGCACTGTACTGCACTGTGCACTGCAATGCACTGTACTGCACTGCAATGTACTGCACTGTACTGCACTGCACTGCATTGTACTGCACTGTAATGTACTATACTGTACTGCACTGTGCACTGTACTGCACTGTGCACTGTACTGCACTGCAATATACTGTACTGCACTGTACTGTTCTGTACTGCACTGTAATGTACAGCACTGCACTGTAATGTACTGTACTGCACTGTATTGCACTGCAATATACTGTTCTGCACTGTATTGCACTGCAATGTACTGTACTGCAATGCACTGTACTGCACTGCAAATGTACTGTACCGCACTGTGCACTGCAATGTACTTCACTGTAATGTACTGTACTGCACTGCAACGTATTGTACTGCACTGTACTGCAATGCACTGCACTGTACTGCAATGCACTGTACTGCACTGCAATGTACTGTACTGCACTGCAATGCACTGTACTGCACCGCAATGTACTGTATTGCACTGCAATGCAGTGTACTGCACTGCAATGTACTGTAATGTACTGTACTGCACTGTACTCACTGCAATGCACTGTACTGCACCGCAATGTACTGTACTGCACTGCAATGTACTGTACTGCAATGCACTGTACTGCACTGTACTGTACTGCAATGCACTGTACTGCACTGTACTGCACTGCAATGTTCTGTACTGCAATGTACTGTACTGCTATGTAATGTACTGTAATGTACTGCACTGCAATGTACTGTACTACACTGCAATGCATTGTACTGCACTGTAATGTACTGTACTGCACTGTATTGCACTGTGTGCTGCAATGTACTGCACTGTACTGCACTGCAATATACTGTACTGCACCTTACTGCTCTGTACTGCACTGCACTGTAATGTACTGTACTGCTCTGTACTGCACTGCAATGTATTGTACTGCTCTGTACTGCACTGTATTGCACTGCAATGTAATGTACTGTACTGCTCTGTACTGCACTGCAATGTATTGTACTGCTCTGTACTGCACTGTATTGCACTGCAATGTACTGTACTGCGCACTGCACTGTACTGCACTGCTCTGTACTGCACTGCAATGTACTGTACTGCTCTGCGAGCTGCTGTGGCTGCACTTTCCATCCAAGAGAGAGCCAGCAGCCACCTCCACATCCGCCCTCTTTCCCCTTCTCTCCTCCCCCTCACTCCCTCCTCCTCCTCCCTCTCCATCTCCTAACCACCTCCCTGCACTGCTCCACCTCACATCACCCCTCCTCACCTACACACCCCCTTCAAACCCCTCACAGCCCTCCAGCCCCTTCCACTCCCAGCTCCTGCATCCCCATCCCTTCCACATCTCCCACTCCCACCACCCCCAGCCACTCCAGCCCCTCCACCCTCTCCAACCCCCAACTTTATCCAGCCCCTCCACCCTCACCGCGTCGGGCAATGGGAGCTTCCAAACCTGGTGGGATCTTTCTGGCCTTACCTTGGGGTTGAGTTTGTTGATGTCGTAGCGCTGTTCGGACAGGTTAAAGAGCTGAAAACAGAGGGAATGGAGCGATGAGGAACCACACTGGCAATGACTCAGCTCAGAGAGAGACAGCCTCACCAAAAGTACAGGCTTAGATGTGTGAGCCCTTACTCTGAGGTGGTGTCCCCTGGTCCTAACTCCCCCACACTGGGAAACAGTCTCTCCACATCTCCCCTGCAAAGTTCCCTCAGAATCCTGAATTCTTCAATAAAGTTGCCTCTCATCCTTCTAAACTCCAATGAGCACAAGCCAACCTACTCAATGTCTCCTCATCGCATAATCCCTCAATTCCTGGGATCGGCCGAGTGAACCTTCACTGGACTGCCCCCAGCATCAGTCGATAACGTCTGGGAAGTAACACATGATGGAGATTAAATCCAGGAGGGAAGTATACAGGAAATGGCAGATCCCTTAGCATCAACATACAGAGGAGTCGAGGTGTACAGGTCCATAGTTCCCTGGCTACACAAGTGGATAAAGTGATCAAGAAAGCATGGGGCATGCTCACCTTCATCTGTCAGGGCACTGAGTATAAAAACTGGTAAGCCATGCTGCAGCTGTACAGAACTTTAATTCGGCCACATTTGGAATATTGTGTACAGTTCTGGTCACCACACTACCAGAAGGGTGTGGAGGTTTTGGAGCTGGTACAGAAACAGTTTGCCAAGATGTTTCCTGGTTTGGAGGGTATTAGCTATGAGGAGAGATTTGTTTGTTTTCACTTGAACATTTTAGGCTGAAGGGTGACTGATAGAAGTTTACAAAGATACAAGAGGCTTGGATAGAATTGATGGTGCGAGTCTTTTTCCCAGGGTAGAAATGTTTAAAAACACATTCACTGTTCATCTTCCTGTTACTGGCTCGTTTATCATCCCAGATTTTCTTCCTCTTTATTATCTTTGATCATCTTTTGTTGGTTTTTAAAAACTTGTCCTTTTAAAGGAAGGATATTATTAAGCTGGACAGTGTTCAGAAGAAATTTCCCAGGAAGTTGCCGGGTATGGAGGGTTTGAGTTATAAAGAAAGGCTGGATGGACTGGGATGTTTTTCCCTGGAGTGTAGGACGTTGAGGGGTGACCTTGTAAAGGTTTATAAAATCATGAGGGGTGTAGATAGAGTTAATGTACCTGGGACTGGGGATTTCGAGACTAAGGGGCACATATTTAAGGTGAGAGGAGAGAGGTTTAAAAAAGACGTGGTGGGGGATGGGGGGGGCAACATTTTCACACAGAGGGTGGTGCATGTGTGGAATGAACGTTCTTCGGAAATGGTGGATGTGGTAGCAATTACAACGTAGGAAATGTTTGAAGGGATATGGACCAGGAGCAGGTGGATGGGACTGGTTTAGTTTGGGATTATGCTCAGCATAGGCTGGTTGGACCGAAGGACCTGTTTCTGTGCTGTACGACTCTATGATTCCAACTAAGCACTAATCTCTGCACCACCATAACTGTTGTTTCCTTGCAGTTTGATACTGTCCTTAACTTCTCAGGTTAATCATGATTGGTTTGTCCTCTTCCTGGAATCCTTCATCCTCTCCTCATGCTGTGACCCATGAACTGCTTTCTTTCACATCTGGTATTGTTCCTCAACAGTATTTGCTGCGACATTCCTAACCCGGTCCAGTCCAGTCAACTCTGCCCTCATTCCTCTGTAATTACCCTTAGTTATGCTGAGTGTGGTTATTTCAGACCCAAGTTTCTCCCTCTCACACTGAATACTGCTCTGGCCAGGAATATTCGGACAGCAAATATTAACTCTGCCTCATTGCACATTTCCAGATCTAAACAGACTGATCCCTGGTGGACCTACAATACATTGTTCCTGGAATCTGAGCTGAACACAGCATGAATATGTTCTCATGGTGACCTCTGCCACTGTGATATTCCCAGTCCCCATGAAGATGAATGTCACCCCATGGCTAATGCACTTTCTTACATGTCCTCAATATCTCCTGACTTATTCTCTCTCTTTCCACACAGGTGAGAGGGGAAATATTCACAGTCATAGAGTCATAGAGATGTACAACATGAAAACAGACCCTTCGGTCCAACCCGTCCATGCCGCCCAGATATCCCAACCCAATCTAGTCCCACCTGCCAGCTCCCGGCCCATATCCCTCCAAACCCTTCCTATTCATATACCCATCCAAATGCCTCTTAAATGT
>NW_025212421.1:4261-8998 GCF_004010195.1 Chiloscyllium plagiosum | reverse complement strand
AGTGGCCTAACCAATGTCCTGTACAGCCGCAACATGACCTCCCAATTCCTGAACTCAATACTCTGACCAAAGCCTTCTTCACTATCCTATCTACCTGTGACTCTACTTTCAAGGAGCTATGAACCTGCACTCCAAGGTCTCTTTGTTCAGCAACACTCCCTAGGACCTTCCCATTAAGTGTATACGTCCTGCTAAGATTTGCTTTCCCAAAATGCACTCAAAAGGGACCGAAGAGACAACGTTTTCATACAGAGGGTGGTGCGTGTATGGAATGAGCTGCCAGAGGATGTGGTGGAGGCTGGTCAATTGCAACATTTAAGAGGCATTTGGATGAGTATATGAATAGGAAGGGTTTGGAGGGATATGGGCTGGGTGCTGGCAGGTGGGACTAGATTGGGTTGGGATATCTGGGCGGCATGGACGGGTTGGACCGAAGGGTCTGTACATCTCTGTGACTCTAAGACTCATTATCTCACACAGCTGCTGTTAGGGGGGTCTATATCCCACACAGCTGCTGTTAGGGGGTCTATAGAGACCTCCAACCCATGTTTTCTTCTCTTTGTTAATCTCTGACCTCTGTCTACATCATTCAACTCCAGATCATTGCTTGTTCTCATATTTATTTTTGTCTGTACGAACAATGGCCACCCCAGCACCTTCCCTTCCAGCCTGTCTTCCCTAAAAGTTCCAATGACCCCTGAATATTTAACTCTCAGCTTTGATCTCCAAGGAATCAACACTCACATGAGTACATTCTGTCGAGGACACTCTCAAACACAACTAGTGAGATACACTTGAAGGGAAATAGAAGACTCACGAGATAATTCTCGCCATGTTTGGACATCAGCATCTGTGCCACCTCCCTCAGGTTGGCACGGAAACTCTGCTCCTCTGCCCCCACTGGATAGGAGACTGAAATGATTCGCTCAGTGATGTAGGTCAGGTCAAGGTCGGAATTCTCCTCCATGTTTTGTGAGAGGCTCACACTCCTAATTAAGAGAAAAAAAAAACAAAATCCAGGCACTGCGAATACATGTCAAATTATTTTCATTTTCTTCATGGGATGTGTGTGTCATTCCTGCCTATTCCTGATGAAGGGCTTTTGCCTGAAACGTCAATTTTCCTGCTCTTCGGATGCTGCCTGACCTGCTGTGCTTTTCCAGCATCACTAATCTAGACTCTGTGTTAGCTGGGTGGGCCCAGCATTTATTGCTCGTCCCCAGTTGCCCCTTGAGAAGGTGGGGGTGAGCTGCCTTCTTGAACCGCTGCAGTCCATGTGGTGGTTGTGGGTTTGGAAGGTGCTGCCTGAGGGTCTTTGGTGAGTTTCTGCAGTGCATCTTGTAGATGGTACACACTGCTGCTACTATCAACATGTGTGTCTGTTTGTGTATATATGTGTGTGAGAGAGAGTGAGTGGGTGTGAGAGTATGTGTGTGTGAGAGAGTGAGACTGTGTGTGCGTGTGTGTGCGTGTGAGAGTGAGACTGTGTGTGTGTGTGTGCATGCGTGTGAGTGTCAGTAACCAGCAATGACCTCCTGCTCCTGCACTGCTCACTCTGTCTCCCCCAGGGTTTAACCCTCGGTCCCTCCTGTTCTGTATCCACTCGCTGCCCCTTGGACACAGCGCCCAATCCCACCGCGTCAGTTTGTACCTGGTCACTGACCACACCCAGCTCAACCTCCACACGTCCTGCTACCCCAGTGTCCCAGGATGGGAGCAGCATAGATATCCTCCAATGGAAGATCAGGAAGAGGGAGCCCACTGTTTGTGATCCCAGCCCCAAATCCCATTTCTAGGATCTTGACTCCATCCCTCTCCCCAGTCTCTTTATAGGGCAGCACTGTGGAGGAAATGGAGGAAACCGGAGCACCCGGAGGAAACCCACGCAGACACGGGGAGAACATGCAAACTCCACACAGACAGTCACCCGAGGCTGGAATTGAACCGGGGACCCTGGTGCTGTGAGACAGCAGTGCTAACCACTGAGCCACCCATACTGTTGATCCCTGTGCCTTCAGTTTCTGAGCCTAAAGCTGGGGAATTCCCTCCTGAGAGTCTCTCTGCCTCGAACACACACTCTTTCTCCTCCCTTTCCACCTGTTAACCTCAATGTTCTCCTCGAAAGGTTCATCTCACGGAGCACTCCCTGCATTTCTCCAGCTCACGCTCTCTCTCCACTCCGCTCTCACCCTCCACCCCACAACTCCTGTCCCAACCTCGCTGCCTCACCCTCTCCCTCTCACAAAGCTGTTGGTCACCTGATCTAACCTCCTTATTTGGCTCAAAGTGAAATTTTGTTTGTGAAATCATTCTTGTGGAGGTCCTTAGGGAATTTTCCTTCATGAACGGTGCTATATGAATGCACTGTGGCACTTATTGTAGAAGTAGCCTTTTACAATTGGACATAAACAGAGTGTACGTGTCTCTGTGTGCACACATACAGTGCTGTGTGTATCTCAGTGTGTGTACACGTACAGTTTGTGTTTATCTCAGTGTGTGTCACGTACAGTTTCTGTGTATCCCAGTGTGTACACATACAGTTCATGTGTATTTCTCTGGGTGTACACGTACAGTTCGTGTGTACCTCAGTGAGTGCAAATACCATTCATGTGTATCTGTGTGTGTGTGCACATACAATTCATGTGTATCTCAGTGTGAGTACACGTACAGTTCATGTGTTTCTCAGTGTGTACTTGCACAGTTCATGTGTATCTCAGTGTGTACACATACAGTTCATGTGTATCCCAGTGTGTGTATACGTACAGTTCATGTGTATCTTTGTGTGTACACATACGGTTTGTGTGTATCTCAGTGTGTGTACATGTACAGTTCATGTGTATCTCTGTGTACACATACAGTTCATGTGTATCCCAGTGTGTGTACACATACAGTTCACGTGTATCTCAGTGTGTGTACACGTACAGTTTTTGTGTATCTGTGTGTACACGTACAGCTCGTGTGTATCTCAGTGTATGTGCACATACAGCTCATGTGTGTGTACATGTACAGATCGTGTTTATCTCAGTGTGTGTACATGTACAGGTTGTGTGTATCTTAGTGTGTGTACACGTACACTTTGTGTGTATCTCAGTGTGTGTACACATACAGTTTGTATCCCAGTGTGTGTACACATACAGTTTATGTGTATCTCAGTGTGTGTACACATACAGTTCATGTGTATCTCAGTGTGTGTACACGTACAGTTTGTGTGTATCTCAGTGTATACACGTACAGCTCATGTGTATCTCAGTGTGTACATATACAGTTTCTGTATATCTCAGTGTACACACGTACACTTTGTGTGAATCTCAGTGTGTACACATACAGTTTGGATCTCCGTGTGACATCACGTACAGTTCATGTGCATCTCAGCGTGTGTACATGTACAGTTTGTGTGTATCTCAGTGTGTGTACACGTGCAGTTTGTGTGTATCTCAGTGTGTACACGTGCAGTTTGTGTGTATCTCAGTGTGTGTACACATACAGTTGGTGTGTATCTCAGTGTGTACATCTACAGTTTGTGTGTATCTCAGTGTGTACACGTGCAGTTTGTGTGTATCTCAGTATGTGTACACATACAGTTGGTGTGTATCTCAGTGTGTACTTGTACAGTTTGTGTGTATCACAGTGTGTGTACACGTACAGTTTGTGTGTATCTCAGTGTGTGTGCACATACATTTCGTGTGTATCTCAGTGCGTGTACACATACAGCTCATGTGTATCTCTGTGTGTGTACACGTACACTTTGTGTGTATCTCAGTGTGTGTACACATACAGTTTGTATCTCTGTGTGACATCACGTACAGTTCATGTGTATCTCAGCGTGCGTACATGTACAGTTTGTGTGTATCTCAGTGTGTACACGTACAGTTCATGTGCATCTCAATGTGTCTACATGTACAGTTTGTGTGTAACTCAGTGAGTACACGTACAGTTTGTGTGTATCTCAGTGTGTACAAGTACAGTTTGTGTGTACACATACAGTTTGTGTGTATCTCTGTGTACATGTACTGTTTGTGTGTATCTCAGTGTGTGTACACGTACAGTTTGTATCTCAGTGTGTGTACACATACAGTTTTAATCTCAGTGTGCGTGTACACGTACAGTTGATGTGTATCTCAGTGCGTGTACACATACAGCTCATATGTATCTCTGTGTGTGTACATGTACAGTTTGTGTATCTCAGTGTATGTACACGTACAATTTGTGTGTATGTCAGTGTGTACACATACACTTTGTGTGTATCTCAGTGTGTACATGTACAATTTGTGTGTATCTCAGTGTGTGTACACAAACAGTTCGTGTGTATCTCAGTGGGTACATGCACAGTTTGTATGTATCTCAGTGTGTGTACACGTACAGTTCATGTGTATCTCAGAGAATGTTCACGTACTGTTCATGAGTATCTCAGTGTGTACATGTACAGTTTGTGTGTATCTCAGTGTGTACACATACAGTTTGTGTGTACATCTACAGTTTGTGTGTATCTTAGGGTGTGTACATGTACAGTTTGTGTGTATCTCTGTGTGTACACATACAGTTTGTGTGTACATCTACAGTTTGTGTGTATCTTAGGGTGTGTACATGTACAGTTTGTGTGTATCTCTGTGTGTACACATACAGTTCATGTTAATCTCAGTGTGTGTACATGTACTGTTTGTGTGTATCTGTGTGTGTCCATGTACAGTTCATGTGTATCTCTGTGTGTGTACATGTACAGTTTGTGTGTATCTCAGT
>NW_025212421.1:0-2607 GCF_004010195.1 Chiloscyllium plagiosum | reverse complement strand
TCAGTGTGAGTACACGTACAGTTTGTGTGTATCTCAGTGTGTACACGTACAGTTTGTGTGTATCTCAGTGTGTGTACACATACAGTTGGTGTGTATCTCAGTGTGTACATGTACTGTTTGTGTGTATCTCAGTGTGTGTACTTGTACAGTTTGTGTGTATCACAGTGTGTGTACACGTACAGGTTGTGTGTATCTCAGTGTGTGTGCACATACATTTCATGTGTATCTCAGTGCGTGTACACATACAGCTCATGTGTATCTCTGTGTGTGTACATGTACAGTTTGTGTGTATCTCAGTGCGTGTGCACATACATTTCATGTGTATCTCAGTGCGTGTACACATACAGCTCACGTGTATCTGAGTGTGCATACATGTACACTTTGTGTGTATTTCAGTGTGAACACGTACAGTTTGTGTGTATTTCAGTGTGTTTACATGTACAGTTGGAGTGTATCTCAGTGTGTGTACTTGTAGTTTGTGTGTATCTGAGTGTGTACATGTACAGATCGTGTGTATGTCAGTGTGTGTACATGTACAGATTGTGTGTATCTCAGTGTGTACATGTACAGATCGTGTTTATCTCAGTGTGTGTACACGCAGTTTGTGTGTATCTCATTGTGTACACGTACAGTTTGTGTGTATCTCAGTGTGTACACGTACAGTTTGTGTGTATCTCAGTGTGTGTACACGTACAGTTTGTGTGTATCTCAGTGTGTACACGTATGTTTGTGTGTATCTCAGTGTCTGTACTTGTACAGTTTGTGTGTATCTCAGTGTGTGTACACATACAGTTTGTGTGTATCTCAGTGTGTACACGTACTGTTTGTGTGTATCTCAGTGTGTACACATACAGTTCATGTGTATCTCAGTGTGTATACACATACAGCTCGTGTGTATCTCAGAGAGTGCTCACGTACTGTTCATGTGTATCACAGTGTGTGTACATGTACAGTTTCTGTGTATCTCATTGTGTACATGTACAGTTTGTGTGTACATGTACAGTTTGTGTGTATCTCAGGGTGTGTACATGTACAGTTTGTGTGTATCAGTGTTTACACATGTACAGATCGTGTGTATCTCAGTGTGTGTACATATACAGTTCATGTGTATCTCAGTGTGTGTACACGTACAGTTTGTATGTATCTCTGTGTGTACACGTACAGCTCGTGTGTATCTCAGTGTGTATACACGTACGGCTCGTGTGTATCTCAGAGAGTGTTCACGTACAGTTCATGTGTATCTCAGTGCGTGTACACATACAGCTCATGTGTATCTCTGTGTGTGTACATGTACAGTTTCTGTGTATCTCAGTGTACACACGTACACTTTGTGTGAATCTCAGTGTCTGTACACATACAGTTTGGATCTCTGTGTGACATCATGTACAGTTCATGTGCATCTCAGCTTGTGTACATGTACAGTTTGTGTGTATCTCAGTGTGTACACGTGCAGTTTGTGTGTATCTCAGTGTGTGTACACGTGCAGTTTGTGTGTATCTCAGTGTGTGTACATGTACAGTTGGTGTGTATCTCAGTGTGTACATGTACAGTTTGTGTGTATCTCAGTGTGTACACTGCAGTTTGTGTGTATCGCAGTGTGTGTACTTGTACAGTTTGTGTGTATCTCAGTGTGTGTACATGTACAGTTTGTGTGTATCTCAGTGTGTACACTGCAGTTTGTGTGTATCGCAGTGTGTGTACACGTACAGCTGGTGTGTATCTCAGTGTGTACACGTGCTGTTTGTGTGTATCTCAGTGTGTGTACTTGTACAGTTTGTGTGTATCTCAGTGTGTGTACATGTACAGTTTTTGTGTATCTCAGTGTGTGTACATGTACAGTTTGTGTGTATCTCAGTGTGTGTACATGTACAGTTTTTGTGTATCTCAGTGTGCGTACACGTATAGTTTGTGTGTATCGCAGTGTGTGTACATGTACAGTGTGTGTGTATCTCAGTGTGTGTACATGCACAGTTTGTGTGTATCTCAGTGTGTGTACATGTACAGTGTTTGTGTATCTCAGTGTGCGTACATGCACAGTTTGTGTGTATCTCAGTGTGTGTACATGTACAGTTTTTGTGTATCTCAGTGTGCGTACACCTATAGTTTGTGTGTATCTCGGTGTGTTGCTCTGTCTGTACAGTACACAAAGAGTCAATAGTAACATTTCACATTCACCAACCATGTGATACCAATGACCTCAACTGAGTGACTAGGCCGTGGGTATTTGACATTCTGGTAAATTAGTTATTTTTATGATTAACTTTAGATAATATCGGAACAAGTTAACAACTTTACAGTCTGTCCCAGTCCATGAATTCCAACAGATTTACTCACTTCCCAGACTCCCACCTTGGCAATTTCCTGAATCCTTTCAAACAGAACATTTTCACCCTTTTGCAAAGAAAATACAATCCTGCTCACATGGAGCAAAGTCGGACTTCAACTTCGCGTGACACCAGTCAGTGCGATGCAGAGACACACTCATAAACACACACACACAGACACACACTCACACAAGCATTCACACACAGACAGATATGCACTCTCTCTCACACACACACACAAACACACATTCATATCGACACACTCACACACTCTCACACACAC
>NW_025212420.1:20087-26605 GCF_004010195.1 Chiloscyllium plagiosum | reverse complement strand
CCTTATCCTCAATCATAGAATAATATCCATCCAGTGTAGAAGGAGAGCATTGACCCATCAAACCCCACTGGCCATCCGAAAACATCACGGCCAGAGCACTCTAACACTGTAATGCTTCATTTCCCATTGCTGATCCACCTAGTCTGCACCTAGTCTGGATCCTGTGGTCAATTTAGCACAACTGATCCACCTAACCTGCACATCTCTGGGCTGTGGGAGGAAACCAGAGCACCTGGAGGGGACCCACACTATCATGGGGAGAATGTGGGACCTCCACACAGGCTATTCAACAAGGCTGGACTCCAAACTTGTACCTGATGCTGTGAATCAGCAGGGTTACAGTCACAATGTAAGTCAAATCAGAAGATCCCTGTTCATTGTCACAGTGCTGTTTGTGGAGACCTACTGCCCAGAGAGACATGCTGAGGTTCAGAAAGTGGCAATGTAAGTTCAGTCACCTCCAGCCCAGTTAATGTGGTTAACAACAATATCAATACTCCAGCAGTGTCATCATGTGCAAGGTCTAGTCCTGACAGTAACATCAGAATCAATGTCCTGCAGTCCACACGGACCAGGGGGATGACCACTTCCCTGTGAGCACTCACTGGTCTCTCAATCGTCTTGAAGATGCAGTAAATCCCTTGTAACGCAGAGGGATGAACAGCTCCTACCCAGTGTGAACACGCTGGGGTCTCGGGGGCAGGATGAATCACTGAGTCGCTTCTCCCGCACTGAGCATCTGAATGGCCTCTCCTCTGTGTGGCTCCTTTGAATGTCAGCAGGAGGGATGAATCACCGAATCCCTTATCTCACACTGAGCATCTGAATGAGCTCTCCTCTGGTGTGGGCTCAGTGGGGCAGGATGAATCACTGATTCTCCTCTCACACACTGACCATCTGAATGGCATCTTCCCCTGTGTGGGCTCACTGGGGACTCCGCAGGTGCTGCATTAGAGTGAATCTCCCTCCACACTGGGGACAAGTGAATAATCTTTCCCCAGAGTGAGCTCGCTGGTGTTTAAGTAGGTCAGAGGACTGAGTGAATGCTTTCCCACACACTGAGCAGGTGAATTGCCTCTCCCCGGTGGGAATGCACTAATGTCTCCGCTGGTGAGAGATTTGAATGAACCCTTTATCACACATGGAACAGGTGAATAATCTAAATCCACTGTGCCATCTCTGGTGCCTCAGCAGATTGCAAGAGTGAGTAAATCCCTCCACATACGTCGGGCAGGTGAACTGCCTCTCCGCAGTGTGACTGTGTTGGTGAGTGTCCCACTGGCTGGGGTGAGTGTATTCCTTATCCTGATTGAGCACATACTCCTGTTTCTCTCAGGTATTGTTGATAATCTCATTCCCCTCGCACCAGAACCTGTTCCAGAGAGTGTTCCAGAACAGGCAGAACGGTAAGCTGCAGCTGGTCACCTGACCGGTCACTGGTCCTGAAAAGTTCACTCTCCCGAGATGCTGCCAGATGTGCTGAAGTTTTTCGGCAATTTCTGTTTTCTTTTTCTGATTTCCAAGCATTTGCAGATGTTTAGTTTTCCAATACTCATCTTGTCTGTTGCAGAGGAGTTTATTGATGAAATTAGAGGATTTTGAAAGTTGTACGTTAGGTCTCACATCAGCTATGATCATCATGAATGG
This sequence comes from Chiloscyllium plagiosum, assembly GCF_004010195.1. Lineage (NCBI taxonomy): Eukaryota > Metazoa > Chordata > Chondrichthyes > Orectolobiformes > Hemiscylliidae > Chiloscyllium > Chiloscyllium plagiosum. The sequence continues at coordinate 24,958 of NW_025212420.1, read as the reverse complement.
CAGAGCAAAGTCGACGGGCTGAATGGCCACCCCCTGTTCCAATGAAAGTTATCCATCGTCAGCTTGTGGTAACATTTCCCCTCACTGCTCAATTCACCTCCATGTCGAACACATTGTTACTGACTGAACAAACCTGTGTTTGAAATAAACTTGCTCACGTTCAGTGGTTCCCTGTCCTGCCACCCGGGTTTAACTCTCATCATGGAATGTTGTCTTGTATTACTGCGGGAATGCCTACAAGGACTAATCCTGGAGTCTGTATCCCCTGGGATTCACAATCACCGTTTATTTCCTTCTTATTATTTCATTCTGGCTATTGAATTCTCAGTTTCAATCCTTTCTCCTGTCATGCTCTTCAACATGCCCATAAGAGTGGACTAGAGGCAGCTGGGATTTAATGGAGGGAAGTGGGGATTAGGCGGAAGCACGAGGAGTGGTGACATTAAAGACAGTTCTAATTGTAACGGCAGAGTTTCTCCGTGACCCAGTGAGTGGTGAGGCACCTGAGTTTTGTGGGGATAGACAGATTCAGTCAGGGATTTGATAAGAAACTCAGGCATTGAGCTGTCCATCTGATTGTTAACTCAGACAGATAGACATAAAGATGCACATTTCGATATTACCTTTGATGACCTGGGGCAATGAAACATGCTTCCAACCCAATGATTTCAACCTCAAAACTCTGAAAACACAGACACAAATCTTTCCACTTGTGCCAGGTTGTCTGTGAGCCTCCTCTTTTCTTGAGAAAAGCGTTTTGAGCTGTTCAGCCTTTCCTGGTGATTATAACCGCTATGTTCCTGTTTTTTTGTGACTGAACCTTTATTTTCCTGTTCCTTGTGAGTGATGAAAGTAGCAGAAACAGTTCCTGACCTGTGAGGAGTTTCGGTTGGAGTATTTATATTTACACATCCATTCTCACCCTCACATATAGCGTGAAATTGATGTAAAACTGAAGGGATGGAGTGAGCGAGCACCCACAGAATCATAAATGAAGTGTATGTATCAGAGTTGAATGAACCTGACATTAGGAAAACATGACAACAATCACAGCTAGTTAGAATCACAGAATCCCCTGGGTACAGAAAGAGTCTATTGGGCGCATCGAATCTGAAATGACCTGCTCATCCATCCTACCCCCATAACCCCACAATTAACCATGGCTAACCCAACCCACCTAAATTGCATACTGCAGGCCATGTTAGCAAGGCCAATCGAGTAACGTTACACATCTGTGGGAGGGTCACAAATTACATCCAAATGCTCGGAATTGTGGATGAAGCCTCACAAATACTTGACTCTGACACATATGCTCTGCTTTTCAAAATAAAATCTGGGGGAAACTGCAACCAGAAACATTTCTGATTATCTCAGGAGGAAGAGAATTCAAATCTCGCGCCATTGACCCAGGTGGCGCAGTGAAAGCTACAGAGATCTGGGAACCATCAGAAATGTAACAGGTTGTGAGCAAGGTGGGAGTGAGACAAGGACAAAAAGACAGTCTTTCACACGGGGGAAAGCAGTACAGATTACACAGCAGAAATGGTAGTCCCTCAAGGCCAAGGGGAATAGAGTGAGGGCTGGGAAACAAACAAGGAAACAAGCTGAGCAGCTGTCAAAAAATACATTTTCAAAATAGATTATAAAAGCATAGAGGGCTTGTTGCTTTGAAATTGAAATTGTTGCTTTCAATGGTGAGTACAAAAAGACTGGAAAAGCCTGGGGAGTTCTATTACAGCCAACACATCCGGGATGGGCCAAGTGGCCCCAATCTGTGCTGTAACTTCTTGATAATGTTTTTCTGATGTTTGTAGTCCAAGTCTGATGACGCTAATAACTTTGCAAATTGGACTGGAGTTTAATATTCTGGAGAAATGTCAAATAACTCACACTGATCACATTCTGCAGACCTTAGTCCATAACCCTGCATGTTTCAGCATTTCAGTTACATCCATGTCCTGCCGGTGGGAAAGGACATACAGGGATGGTGACGATGGTGTCAAGGACATTGTAAGCTATGATTCTGTGCTTATGACTGTGTCAGGTTGTTCTTTGACTAGTCTGCGTTCCAGCTCACCCAATAAGATGTTGGCAGGATCTCCTCTGCTCGCCGGTTCCTTTCCTTTCTGCTTTTAAAACTTTCTTTCTCTCTCACTCTCCCCTTTGCAGACTCTGACACAAGTGTCGCAACATTGAATCGTGACATTCTTTTTTTAAAAATGTCTCTACAAGAAAACCAATGGAGGAAAATACATTATTCTTGCATCAACAGCATTATTAAAAAAAAAACAATCCTGTTCAATAAACACTGTCTCATTTTTCCCTTCAATTCTATCAAGCGAGCTATCATATTTTATCCCTCAGTTTACCGATCTTAATAAATATCCAATCAATTTCAGAGCAACATGCTGGCAAAGTATTGAACCAATGTATCTGTTTAGGTTTTAGCATTAGTTATCACGTCATTACCATTACAATAATTGCATAATTGGACTGGGTAAAAAGTATACTGAGGTTCACAATTTAATTTATTGATGGTTTGAAAATTGGTACAATATATCATTTGTTCAGGATTCTAACAGTAATTATTAAGGCATTTGCATGACAATAATTATAATATGCTTTAGTTTAGTCTTGCTAACAACTGCAGTAAAGTTTAAATTTGAATTTAATCCAAACTTCTCTAGTTCGTATACAGTAATGTAAATATCCATTTTATTTCCAATCAATACACCTAAAAAAGAATCAATTATTTCTGTTGCAACACGCACTGCTAAAAATATGACGTTTGCTCATTTGAATGATCTGTGTAATCCCAGCCTTATAAATGTAGAAAAACCTAATTGTTTTCCCTGCAACAATTCCTGTTCATTTTTGCAGATAGAACAGTCAAATAGTAAGATGAAATTCATCATTATTCTTAAGTATGTTAATAGAGTTTTGAAAATCTATATGTTGCTAACATAAAATAATTGTTCATTTCAATCCATAGAATATAGGACAGTACAGAACAGTACAGGCCCTTTGGCCATGGTGTTGTTCCGATCTTTTATCCTACTCTAAGATCAAACTAACCAACATGCTCTTCATGTACTATCATCCATGTGCCTATCCAAGAGTCGTTTAGATGCCCCTGATGGATCTGAATCTACTACCACCACTGGCAGTGCATTCCACACTCTCACCACTATCTATAAATAAACTATCTATGGCATCTCCCCACAACGTCCCCATTCACTTTAAAATTATGCCACTTTGTGTGCATAAATCTTTCATTATCCACTCCATCTGTGCCTCTCGTCGTCTTATACAAATCTATCAAGTAAATTCTCATCCTCTTTCACTGCAATGCTCCAGCTCCCTCCACCTTTCTTCATAAGACAGTCCAGGCAGCATCTTGTTAAATCTCATCTGCAACTTCTCTAAAGCTTCTGCATCCTATGTATCAGAACCGAACACAATATCCCAAGTGTAGTCTCTCCAGGGATCCATAGAACTGAGGCATAACCTCGTGGCTCTAGACTCAATCTCCCTGCTAATGAAAGCCAGCACACCATACACCGTCTTAATAACCCTCTCACCTTGGATGCCAGTTATGAGGGATGTATGGACGTGCACCCACAATCCCTGTGTTCTTCCACATTGTCAAGAATCGTGCATTTAATCCGAAAATATGCATTCGCATTTGAAATTACAAAATGAATAACTTCACACTTTTCCAGGTTGTACTCCACCTGCCACTTCTGAGCCCAGCTCTGCCAATGTCCTCTAGCAACCTACAAAGCCCTCCACACTATCGACAACTCCACCAACCCTCGTGTCATTCCTAACCCACCCTTCCACTTCCTCATCTAAGTCCTTTATAAAAATCACAAAGAGCAGAGGTCCCAGAACTAATCCCTTCAGAATACTACTGGTCACCGTGCTCCAAGCTGAAAGCTATCCATGTAATCTCACCCTGTTTTCTATGGGCCAGCCAATTTATTCTCTAACCAGGCTGGTTTCCCTGTATCCCATGCCTCATTACTTTCTAAATGAGCCTACCATGGGGAACCTAATCAAACACCTTGCTAAAATCCATATACACCACATCCACTATTCTGTCCTCACCAAAGTGTTTGTCACATACTCAAATAATTCAATACATTTTGTGAGGCATAACCTGCCGCTCACACAGCGATGCTGACCATCTCTAATCAATCAATGCTTTTCCGAATGATCATAAATCCTGTCTCTCAGAATCCTCTCCAATAATTTTTCCACAACTGATGTAAGACCGACTCATCGATGATTCCCAGGATTATGTCAATTGCCTTTCTTCAATAAAGGAATAACATTTTCCATCCCCCAAACGTCTGGTATGACTCCAGTGGACAGTGAGGATGCAAAGATCATCGCCAAAACACAATAATCCCTTGCCTCCCTTCCCATAACAACATAAGTTATATCCTTTCTTGCCCAAGGGACTTATCTATCCCCGTGGTTTTTCAATATTATCACCACACTCTCCGTCTTAACATCGACTTGTTAGACCATATCAGCCTGTTTCACGCTGTCCTCACAAATGACAAGGTCCGACTCACTCGGGAATACTGAAGCAATGTTGTCATTAAGGAACTCCCCAACCTCCTCTGACTCCTGGCACAGGTTTGCTTCACGATAAGGGATATAAACGTGGAATTATGTCTCAGCACTGAATTAATATAAAGATATTGCAGTGTACAATCACTCGATTACTTTGAATATTGAACTGTATTTTAACTGAGAAAAAAGTTGAATTGATTTGATTATATTTCACTTCATGCTAACGTTTATTGTATTTTGAACCACAATAAGAGTTTCCTTTTTACATATATAAAACTTACATAAAA
>NW_025212420.1:7177-10793 GCF_004010195.1 Chiloscyllium plagiosum | reverse complement strand
TGTATTGAAGGACATGGAACGGCTATATAAAACCTGGACTCAAGAATTAGGGTTGGAAATCCCCTTAGAGATGGGAGAGGATATCTGGGAAAATGCCAGGAAGATCTCTATCTGTAATAGGACTCACGCTATTCAATTGAAGTTCCTTCATAGGCCCATATAGCACCAGAGCGACTTGCAAAGTTTAAGGCAGGAGTGTCTCCAGTGTTTCCTAAATGTAAAATAGAAGTCAGTACTCTCACTCATTGTTTGTGGACATGCCATAAGATTTGTAGATGCTGGGACAATATAACAAATGCCTTGGCAAAGATTTTGGGAACGGAGATTGGGTTGGACCAGGTGTTTCTCCTTTTGAAATCTGCCTTCTCTAGCTGCATATGGGAAGGAACTATTTACTATCCTCTCCTTTCGTGTGAGGAAAAACATTTTAGCAAGCTGGGTATTGGAAAGGCCCCCAGGACTTTCAAACTGGCATAGGATAGTTATGGAACATATCCCTCTAGACTTCCTTACGAATATGGTGCACCAAAAATCGGAATTGTTCTATAGGACGTGGCGGCCCTTCCTGAGTTACATCGATTCAGATGTATCGGCCAATCTGACTCGGGCCTTTGTTTCGCCAAGAGGACTATGTCTGTCGGTGCGGGGGCCCCTGGGAGGAGGAATCCCATATAAATACGGGTTTTGTTACGACTTGATATAATTTTACTTTGAGTGCTTATTTATTTATTTGTTTACTTTTTCCCTTTCTTTTTTTCTTTTTGTCGTTAGTTATGTACTATACTGTAGTCTTTTTTTTAATATATAGAGTCTTTCTTCTTATATCTTATTCTGTGTTTCGGTAGTTCGGAGAATAGATTAGTTGTTAATTTTTTAATATTGATATTGTCATTATACTGTAAAGTGATTACATTATTTTGTATTAGTTTTGTAATTTTGTGAAAAACCTAAAAACTTCTTTTCTTTTCAATAAAAATATTTATATAAAAAAGAGTCATACAGTAATAGAGTCATTGAGTCATACAGCACAGAAACAGGCCGTTTGGTCCAACCAGTCCATGAGGACCATAATCCCAAATTAAACTAGTCCCACCTGCCAGTGCATGGTCCATATCCCTCCAAAGCTCTCTTATTCATGTACATATCTAAATGTTTTTTAAATGTTGTTGCACCCACCATTTCCTCAAGCCACACATGAATTACTCTCTGTGTAAAAATTTGCTCTTCATGCCTTTTTTATATCTTGCTCCCTTTCACCTTAAAAATATGCCCGCTAGTCTTGAAATCTCCAAACCTAGGGAAAAGACAGCTGCCATTCCCTTTATCCATGCCCCTTATGATTTTATAAACCTCTATAAGATTTTATAAGATCTTCAGCCTCCTATGCTCCAGTGAAAAAAGTCTCAGTCTATCTAGCCTCTTACTCAAACCTTGTTTTGATCTGTTAAGGGGACCCATGTGTGTTGTTGCTGGCTGTACTTCTGTGTGATGATGTTTTTTGTGTTATTTGTTGTTGTCATGGTAGCCATTGATGATCTATTTCTGTTGCTGAGTTGTTATGGAACTCTGGTTTTGCTGATTGTATTTTCTGGTAGATGGCTTCAGTTGCTGTGTTTCTCCACTGGAGGCTTGTCCTGTCTGTGTGGGATTCACTCGATTTCTTTATGATACCTGTGGTGATAGGTTCAGTGCTGCCTCAGCTGTCCCATTTGCCTGCAGATAGAGTGGAGATGCTGTGTACCATTGGTTTTCTCAATCCTTTGCAAAGTAGCTGACTTTCTCCCTGGAGAGCTCTGAGGGCCATTGTCACTCATCACAATGTTCGGAATGCCAAAAACAGCTGAATTGTGCTTTGGGGTATTGGACAACCTCTTCGGTGCTTGTTGAAGTCAGCGGAGCCAATCGCAGTAATCAAAAAAGTGACGAGATGATCAGATCCCATGCATGTGACAAGATCTATGTACAGCTTCATCGTGGTCTGGCTGGAGGTGCGGGGGTGTCACTTGTCATCAGTGGCTTTCTATCTTGATTCATCAGGAACTTATTAGAATCACTGCAAGAGCTGATGAACTTCTCGGTTTAATTGCTCATGTTTGATCAGGACAAACACATCTCTGGCCTTCCTCAGACATGAGGATTTCATTAGGATGAGATACTTGAAGTGATCACCCAAGGTTTAGAATCAGAAGGAGGGAAACCTGCAATTCAGCCAGAAGTAGCGAGGACTCAGTTGGAAATGAAAATGTATCAACTGGAAGAACAAGAAAAAGCGACAGATAAACAAGAATCATGGGAATGAACAGCAACGTTCAAAGGAAGGAGGAGGCAGAAGAAAAGGAAATGGAACTTTAAAAGCTCAGACACCAAAGCAGTGAGGAAATCAGACAACACGACCAGAGAAAATCTGAGAGGAAAGTATAGCAGCTCACAGATACTTCTCAATCCACTGAGGGGGCCCATTAAAATGAAACTCTGGTGCAGTGAAGAGTGTTGTATGAAGAGTTTTGTAACGAGTGCAGTGAATACTATTGTATCAGGAGTTTTGTATCCAGTGTAGTGAAAGAAATTTGTATAAAGAGTTTTGTATCTAGTGCAGTGAAGAGGTTTGTATAATGAGGTTTGTATCTAGTGCAGTGAAGAGGTTTGTATAATGAGGTTTGTATCTATTTCAGTGAAGAGTTTTGTATAAAGAGTTTTGTGTATAGTATAGTGAAGAGTTTTGTATAAATAGGTTGTATCTAGTGCTGTGAAGGGCTTTGTATAAAGACTTTTGTGTATAGTATAGCAAAGAGTTTTGTGCAAAGTGTTTTGTCTCTACTGCAGTGAAGGGTTTTGTGTATAGAGTTTTGTATCTAGTGCAGTGAAGAGTTTTGCACAAAGAATTTTTCTATATATTACAGTGAAGAGTTTTGTATAAAGTGTTTTTCATCTAGCGCAGTAAAGTGTTTTGTATAAGGAGTTTTGTATCTAGTGCAGTGAAGAGTTTTCCATCTAGTGCAGTAAAGAGTTCTGTATAAAGAGTTTTGTATAAAGAGTTTTGCATAATGAGTTTTGTATCTAGTGTAATGAAGAATTTTGTGAAAAGAGTTTTGTGTATAGTATAGTGAAGAGTTTTGTATCTAGTGCAGTGAAGAATTTTGCATAAAGACATTTGTATATAGTATTGTGAAAAGTTTTGTAAAAAGCTTTTTATACTGAGTGTGGTGAGGAATTTTGTATCAAGAGTTTTGTATCTAGTGCAGTGAAGAGATTTGTACAAAGAAGTTTGTATCTAGTGCAGTGAAGAATTTTGTATAGAGTTGTGTATGTAGTATAGGGAAGAGTTTTGTATAAAGAGTTTTTTTTGTAAAGTGCAGTGAACAGTTTTGTATAAAGAGTTTTGTAAATAGTGCAGTGTAGAGTTTTGTATAGAGAGTTTTGTATCTAGTGCAAAGAACAGTTTTGTACAAGGAGCTTTGTATCTAGTGCAGTGAATAGTTTTGTACAAAGAGTTTAGTGTATAAGGTATAGTGAAGAGTTTGTTTAAAGACTTATGTATAGAGGGGAGTGAAGAGTTTTGTGTTGAGTTTTGCATCTAGTGCAGTGAAGAGTTTGTATGAAGAGTTTTGTACATAGT
>NW_025212420.1:0-5208 GCF_004010195.1 Chiloscyllium plagiosum | reverse complement strand
CCCACAAGGAGGTTGAGCAGTTCATCAACTTCAACAACACATTCCACCCTGGCCTTAAATTCACCTGGACCATCTCTGACACGTCCCTCCCCTCCCTGGACCTCTCCATCTCCATCAATGACGACCGACTTGACACTGACATTTTTTGCAAACCAGCCGACTTCCAAAGTTACCTGGATTACACCTCTTCCCACCCTACCTCCTGCAAAATTCTATCCCATATTCCCAATTCCTCCGCCTCCACTGTATCTGCTCCCAGGACGTCCATTTCCACCACAGAACACACCAGATGGCCTCCTTCTTTAAAGACCTCAATTTCCCTTCCCACGTGGTTAAAGATGCCCTCCAACGCATCTCATCCATGTCCCTCACCTCCGTCCACAAAACCCACTAGTTTTGTGTCCAGTGCATTGAAGAGATTTGTATAAAGAATTTTGTATCTAGTGTAGTGAAGAGTTTTATATAAAGAGTTTTGCATTGAGTGTAGTGAAGAGTTTTGTATTGAGTGTAGTGAAGAGTTTTGCCCTTACAGGGAAAATCCTTCCATTATCGCATGGGACACTTCCATCATTGTGAGTGAGATCTGTTCAGGGCTTTATTTGGATCCTTTGAGTTAATGCCAGCTTCCAGCTTGTTTCATTGCTGCCATGCTGCTAATCCATGCCACCGTGTCATGTCCATGGTCACTCTGTTCTCTTCCAGCTCCTCCATCTTGTTTCTTTCCTGCAGGGCAGCTGGAACTCTCCCCAGCAGGTGCTAAGATATTCACACGTTCTCTTTACTTTGAGATTATAGTTTCCTGGAAAACTCTGCCAACATATTGTTGCACTCCTCTTGGAAGTATTTCACGGTGAATCATAGAATCCCCCACAGAGTGGAAGCAGGCCATTCAGCTCATTGAGTCTGCACTGCCCTCCAAAGAGCATCCCAGCCTGAATCTTGCCCCCAAATACTACCCCCATCACTCCTGATGCTGTGACTGTCTGACACTTTATATTGACCCAATGTTCTCCTTCTGCAGCCTTCACTCCAACAGTCACAAGATTAGATTAGATTAGATTCCCTACAGTGTGGAAACAGGCCCTTCGGCCCAACAAGTCCACACTGATCCTCCGAAGAGTAACCTACCTAGTCCCATTTCCCTCTGACTAATGCACCTAACACTATGGGCAATATAGCACGGCCAATTCACCTGACCTGCACATCTTTTGGACTGTGGGAGGAAACTGGAGCACCCGGAGGAAACCCACGCAGACACGGGGAGAATGGTTCAGGGCGGCATATATTTTGTCACAGTCTCTTGCCGGCTGTGATGCAAATGTAGCGATTGGTAATGGTGCCAGTTTGCTCATCAATTCCCATCATCCAGGCACTGTCCAGGGAAGAACTCCTGGTTCTGCCTCAGATCCCCAGTCTTCTGAACAGGAGCAGCTCAAGGAAAAAAAATGCAGATCTGAGGCAGTGCTTTTGTTGACTGTTTTTTGTTACTTTTTCGGAGACAGTTCACAGCTCTGTAGCTGTGCGATTCGTTTCAGCTCTGGACACTGCAGTTCTGATAGCCTGTTTCAATTATAAAGCGCAGCGCTGTGTGCCAACACAAGGACTTTATCAAAGTGAAGGTATCTGTGTACAGGTATGCCATGACTACAGCAGAGTAAGAGAAATATGTGCCCATGATTCCTTTCAATCCAAACGCCCAATTACCCCAGGAGCTGTAACCTCGCTGTCACGTATTTTCTTTTTGTTCAAGGAATTCTAGGCATTTTCATTTATACTTCCTGCTGACTCAGGAAAGCCTCCAACATAATCAAAGACCTGTCCCACCCCAATTATATTCTATCCCACCTTCTTCCATCAGGCAGAAGATGTACATATGAACAGATTCAAGAGCAGCTTCTTCCCCAGGTGTAGGACAGAGATCCCACCTAAAATGTGACAGGACATACCTCTCTAAATGATTGTTGCCATGGTCATCATTTGTAAGACTCCTTTAGAACGTTGGGATCTCTGGATTCTGCAGTGACCAAGTTACTGAGTTCTGAAGGAGGGTCAGACCAGACTGACAGCATTAACTACTGTGATCTCCACCCGCCCCCCCCTTTCAGCTTGGTTCTCTGCCCCTCCAACACCTATCCCAGACCAAACACCAACAATGTTTAACATTCCCAGGAGTCATACTGGACTGAAAACGTTGACTCTGCTTCTCTCTCCACCATTGTTTCTAGACCTGCTGAGTTTCTCCAGCAATTTCAGTGTTTTATTGAACGGGAGAAATGGGTTTGAATGGTAGACAGTGAAATTTAAATTCTCTAAATGTCTGGATTAAAAGCTGAGTGCAATGATGACCATCAAACCACTGCCGATTCTTGTAAAAACCCATCTGGTTCACTAATATCCTTTCGAGAAGGAAAGTGCCATCCTTACCTGGTCTGGCCTACACGTGACTCCAGACCCACAGCAATGTGATGGACTCTTAACTGCCCTCTGGGCAATTAGGGATGGGCCTAGCCAGAGATTTGATCTGATTGGACTTATTACTGTCACATGTAGCAAGGTACAGTGAAAAGTGTTGTTTTTCATGGTTTACAGGCAAAACTGTACGATACAAATGATCAGGGTTAACAGGACAGAGTGCAGGATACAGTGTTACAGCTGTTGGGAAGGTGCAGAGGGAGAGGAGGAGGAGGAGGGGACTTACTGAATGATGAAGGCTCTAAAGTTTTATTATAGCACTGGGCCTGTTCTTCTTAGAACAGAGAAGGCAACATGAAGATTTAATAGAGTTGGTCTTAATATGAAGGCCACAGATGGAGCAGATAGAGAGAAATCATTTCCAATGACTAATGGATCATTAAACAAAGAATTTGAGATAATTGACTGAAAGATTAATTGTTTCATGGGCAAATGTCAATCTGAAAATGTACCAAAATGAAAAACAACTTTCAAAATTGATTTGAATAAATGTTCAAAGGGGAAAGGATTTCAATATTATTAGGAAAGGGCAAAGTAATGGAAATGATTGAGTAACTCTCTCTCAATGTACCTCACAGTCCCCTGAGCTGTGAGATTTGGTAAGAAATCTATGCAACAAAGGGAAGCTGCTGTATTGCAGCACTACCAGCTGGGGGCAGTATCGTACCAGTGAACCATACAGTCTCACTGACAGGTAGGACACAGAAAGCAGCTCAGTTCTCGGACAGCACACCTTATCAGTCAGAGGTTTGCACAATGGATATAATGTACAACAGACCTGTACAGGAGGATCTCCAAGATAGATTGATTCCATTGGCAGTACTTTGAAGAACAGAGGGGGGTGGGGAGTTCTTTGCAATATGAAAAGTCTTGCATTTCTATAGTGCCTTTTATGACCTCAAGACATCCTAAAGCATTTCACTGACAGGAAGATAACTTAAAATCTGGTCACTACGGTAACGCATGCAAAAAGGTGACAATTTGCACAAACCAGCATCTACCTGACGCTGAGGGTCATTTGCAACTGGGCACGCTCAGATCCCTGAATTGATCACAGATTTCTTTTCTCCTGTCCAGGAGCAGAGGGTGACAGAGCAGAGGTGATGTGGAGACCAGGAGGGTGCCAGGAAGGTAAGAACTTTGTATATATTTGGTCAGCGACTAAACCCGAGATAGTACACGTGTAGTGCCTCCCCCCCGCACCCCCCCAACCAGAAGAAAAAGACTCTGTAAGGTAAAGTTTTTGTTTTTTTTCTCTTTCTTTCATATATTTAAGTTCATTGTTTGGTTTTAGTTAGTTGATATAAAGCTAAGGCTTACAATGGCAGGGGACCCCTTGTTTGATGTGGGAGCTCAGGGTCATGGCTGACGTTCCTGACTCTTACACTTGCAACCAGCATGTCCAGCTGCAGCTCTTGTTTGACCGCATGGCAACTCTGGAGCTGCGGATGGACTCACTGTGGGGCATCCGCGATGCTGAGGTGGTCATGGGTAGCACATTTAGTGAACTGGTCACACCGTAGGTTAGAATTGCTGTGGGAGACAGTGAATGGGTGACCAAAAGACAGAAAAAGAATAGGAAGGCAGTGCAGGTGTCCCCTGCAGGCATCTCCCTCCAAAACAGGTACAGTAGCTCCTCGACATCCGAACGACAACGTTCACGAACAAATCGGTTTACGACAGGATTGTACATAAAATTTTGCTTCAATGTACGTACAAAATTCAAGGTACGAACGAAGGTACGAACGCCTGTCTGCAACCACGTGGTTTCATTGTTCCGCTTTGCTACGCAAGCTTTGAACACAAAAGCTCTCGGGCCCCGCGTGATCTCATTCAGTTCGTCTTTGGCGCGCGCGCTGTGAACAGCGTTCGTTGCTATGTCCAAGCATTCTTACGCTATCCGAACAATGGGAAAACTTGATTCAGTTCGTGAACTTTCCGGTTCACGAACCGGGTCCCGGAACGGATTAAGTTCGTAAGTCGAGGCGCTACTGTATACCGTTTGGATACTGTTGGGGGAGATGGCTCATCAGGAGAGGGCAGCAGTTGCCAAGATCCTGGCACCGTGGTGGGCACTGCTGTTCAGAAGGGCGGGAAAAAGACTCGTAGGACCATAGTCACAGGGGATTCAATTGTGAGAGGAGTAGATAGGCGGTTCTGTGGCCGAAAATGGGACTCCTGGATGGTATGTTGCCTCCCAGGTGCACAGGTCAGGGATGTCACCGATCGGCTGCAGAGCATTCTAAAAGGGGAGGGTGAACAGCCATTCGTCTTGGTGCATATAGGCACCAACGATATAAGTAGAAAGCGAGATGAGGTCCTGAAAACAGAATTCAGGGAGTCATCCACAAACTCCATCAACAAACACATAGACCTGGACCCAATATACCGGCCACTACAGCGGACAGCTGAAACTGACAACCGGAAGCGGCAGGGACAGGCCACTATAAATGCCGGAGGAAACACCACAGAAGCGCTTCACAGGAGGCTCCCAAGCACTGAGGATGTCACCTAGACAGGGGACGAAACGTTTGCAACAAAAACTTCCAGCTCGGCGAACAGAACCACAGCAAAATTCAGGGAGCTAGGAGAAAAGTCAAAAGGGAGGACCTCAAAGGTAGTGGTCTCGGGCTAAGTAGGGAAGATGTGTTGCTTAGGATAGAGGTTATTAAGGTGGACAAATCCCTAGGACCGGATGGGATTTATCCCAGGTTGCTGAGGAAGGCGAGATAGGAA
>NW_025212419.1:25087-26582 GCF_004010195.1 Chiloscyllium plagiosum | reverse complement strand
CAAGAACTCTCAGTGCACAGAGGACTGTCAAAACGCATTTTACAGCCGAAAGACTGTGTTAACCACTGCCCCCAGTATTAGTTACACTAGATTACATGAAACCTTTCAAGGTGGCTAACGTTGCCAGTGATGGGGGTGTCAGTCCGGGTTTGCTGCAGGAGGATCTTGAGGGAATAGAAAGACCCATCGGGTATTTTTCTGGGAAGTCGAACGTTCATCCACAGAAATGTTCTACGGTGGAGAAAGAGACTTTAAACTTGTTGTTGGCATTACACCAGAACAGTTGTTTATATCACCAGCAATGCAACTAAGACAATCGTATACACTGATCACGACACATTGACATTTGTCGAAAATATTAAGGACAAAAATATCAGATTGCGAAGATGGAGCTTGTTGTTGCAGCCATTCAATCTGACCATTGTGCATGTGGCAGGTCGTGAAAACGTGAAAGCTGATGAGTTATTGAGACTCGAATTAGATATTGAGTTGTTCGATGGTGGGTGCACCGCGGCCTGAATTTGCATAGGTTTGTGTTTGAATGTTTACAGTTAGTATAGTGTATCTGTCTGTATTGACACTACTAACTGGGTTTGAAGGGTTACAAATGCAGCCATCTTTTAGTATCGATGGTTCTTTGTTAGGGAGAGGTGACATATCACAAAGCAAGTCCATTTTTTGTCTAAAAGCTGTTCCTTGGCTCAAGGAGACTCTGTCCTTGATTTTTTTTCAGAGGTACAATAAAACGGGGCCAAGCTTCGATCAGTCTGGTTTGGTACAGAGATGAAAAGGATTTTCTTAGGCCTTTGGTTTACATGGAAACAGATGAGACTTCAGGCCAAAGTGGTCATGCTTTATAAGTGACCAGTATAATTAACAGAGAGTGTTGAGCTATTTTGGCTGAACTAACTGAGCTTAGCAGTTTTCAGTTTAGTTTTGAACTGGGAAGTTCACCTGGGAGCTGTGTGGAAACTCTCTCTCTTTTCTGACCTTCAACTTCTACCTGGAAGTTTGTGTTCCATTCATACTGGTTTTTATTGGGAGTTTGCGCATTGCGACTATTGTATATATTGAATTGAATAATTAAGTCTAGCTGAATAGGTTGAATTCTGTCGTGATTCTTTATTCTGTTCTTTGAGTTTTCTTGTTTAATTTTATGAATAAAGTTTTTGTCTGTTTTAAAATCTAGTAGTCAACCTAGCTAAATTTCTTTGGGTAATTTTCATTGTGCACTTACCGAAACAAATTGCAAAGTATGCTCTGGGCTGCCTGCTTAAAAATGTTTTGAGTGGTCTCGCCTAGTCCGTAATATCTCGGACATGGAAGGTGCTTCCTTGGGACTTGATACAAACCAATCACTTTCCCTCCACATGGTCAGCAAACCACCTTAACATAGCACGTGTGTACCATTAGCAATGGGGCCAGGAGGAACAACGTGGAGCAGTCTGTCTATGCCGTCTATGCCTCATTTGTCGTGTTGCAGCAACAATGACAT
>NW_025212419.1:23145-24989 GCF_004010195.1 Chiloscyllium plagiosum | reverse complement strand
GGATGGTGAGTTATGGATATGTGGACACAAGTGGTGGGTGCAACCTGGTTGTGCGATGGGAGTGATGAATCCGGTTGCGAGCTGAAAGGTAGGGTCGTTAGGTGGAATGGAAGACCTTCCAGTCACTTACTATTTCAATTCTATTTCCCAATCCCTTTCCGTCATAGGCATTCTTGGCCTCCTCCATTGCCACAATGAACCAAACCATAATTTGGAGGAACAAGATCTCATCTGTCACCTGTGCAGCCTACACCCCGGGGACTGAATATTGAATTCTCCAATTTCAAATAATCCCCCTTCAAAACCCCCGACTCCCTTCCCAGGCTCTCCCCTCCCTTCCATTCCTCTGAGCAGGCTTTTGTCCAGCTACCAACTGGATTCAGCCCTCCCATCGACAACTCGCTGATACCCTTCATCTGTGTTCACTTATCCCCCACCTCGCCACCTCAGCCTCCTCCTCCCTCACCCGCCACTTAATCTATAAAACCCCTTACTCCCACCACAGTCCTGACGAAGGGTTATATCCAAGGCGTTCACTTTTCAACGTCTTGATGCTGCCTTGCTTAATCTGCTCTTCCAGCTTTCTGCGTGTGTACTTTGGATTCCAACACATATTATTTTTAAAATTGTCTCCTTGTGTAATAGTCAGGAGTGAGAGAACGCATTGCGCCTCTTGTTATCCAACAGATCAGATGGGCGGAATGGCTTTCTTATATTACTGTGAAACCAGCTAGAGTTACTGAAGGAGTTCCTATTTCTTTTAACCGTGGAAATGTTTAGTGTCCAGCAGTGTTTTTGATTCATGTTACCTTTACATTAACAGCACAAGCTTGAATGTTGTCCACATTTGATACCTGAGTACCTTAGGAGGTGACTCATTGTTCTGAACATTGTATAATCTTCAAAGGACATCCCCATCTCTGATCGTATGACGTGAGGGAAAAATATTGATGAAGCAGCTGAAGATGTTTGTGCCGAAGAAGCTACCCTGAGGATTGCCCACAGGGATATCCAGGGACTGGAAGGATTGATGTCCACCAGCCCCATTGTGTTCTGAATGATTCAACCAGTGGGGAGTTTATAACTGATTCCCATCAAGTTCAATTTTGTTCAGTCTCCTTGACATCTCGCTCAAACAAATACGGCCATGATAATCAGGGCCAGTCACTTTACGCTGTGTTCATAAATTCCGTCCATGTCAAAAGGCCAAGGTATATGTGTGGGGAGTGTTTCCTTCTCTCAGGCGGTAGTGTCGGTTGCAACCGGACTGTTGGGGAGGCCAAATCACTGAAATGTTTGAGGGGTGCGAGTGGTGTCAGTGGATTTTGACCCATCAGAGATTCGAGGGCTACAAAGAATTGGGCATGAAAGAGAAATTGCGGCCGAGTGCATATCAGCCCTGACTTAGTGAATGGAAGGGGAGGTCTGAAGGGCTATGTAGCCTGGTTTATTCCAGTATGCCCCATAGTCCAGTCACTTCGTGGCCTCTTCCATTTCCTGTGTTACCGACTTCAAATTACTGAATAGACTGATCCTGCTGCTGCCTAACTGGATACTCGTGCTGCATGATCTCGTTACAGTTTTATAGGCGCGAGGGTTTATTGGCCTCCTCCTGTAATTGTATATCAGGCTCCAGGGGCTGAAAAGCCTCATTCTGTTCTGTTGTAATTGTAATCCATATTTACTAAATCTACTGCCATTTGAGAAAGTGAGCTCTGCAGATGGTGGAGATCAGTGTCGAAAAGTGTGGCACTGGAAAAACACGGCAAGTCAGGCAGCATCAGAGGAACAGGAGAATCGATGTATTGGACGTTCCTGATAAAGGGCTTATGTCTGAAACATAG
>NW_025212419.1:17114-21595 GCF_004010195.1 Chiloscyllium plagiosum | reverse complement strand
CTCTTTGGGATCTATATTACAACCCCAATCACCTCACCATTCCATTCCTATTTCTTAACTCCACCTACAAAGCCTCACTGGGTGATGCATCAGTTATTTTATCTCTGATTGCTGCTGTGGTACTCCCCTTAATCAGAAATGCAACTCGCCCTCCCCTCCTTCCACTATCTCTGTTTCACCTAAAGCACCTATTCCCTCGCACATTAAGCTGTCAGTCCTATCCATCACTTAGCCATATTTCTGTAATGGCTATAATATCCCAGTCCCACTTACGTATCCATGCCCTGAGTTCATTGGACTTACCTGTCAGCCTTCTTGCATTGAAACAGATGCAACTTAATCCAAAATGCATTACTATCTCTCTGTCGTTTTCCAGCCTAACCTTACTATTTCTATTTACTCTGTCTCCTTCCACTTGCCTCCCTGCTCTTGAGGATACGACCACCTGCCAATCTAGCTTAAACCCTCCCTTGTAACCCTCGCAAAACTGGCCGCCAATATATTGGTATCCCCTCCAGTGCATGTCTCGGACGTTAATCCCCCTCTCAGGAGATTACCACTGTCAAGGTTTTCTTAAAAAAATGTTTCTCCTAGCTCTCTGTAATCACGCTGCAGGACCTCGTCCCTATTTCTACGGGTAACATTTGTGCCAACGTGCATAATGATTTCTGGCTGCTCACCGTCCCCCTTAAGAATGTTCTGCAGCCACTTGGAGACATCTTGGTCCCTAGCACTTGGGAGGTAGCCCACCATCCTGGATTCCCGTTTACGACCACAGAATCTCTGATCTGTCCCACTAGCAATCGACTCTCCATTCTTTAACGTCCTGTTTACCTTTACCCTTTCCCGTTGTGTCCCAGAGCCAGTGGTAGTACCATCAACCTGGCTACTGCTACTTTCCCCTGAACGGTCATCTCCCCAACAATCCAAACTGGTCTACTTGTTTTCGAGGGGAATGGCCACAGGAGATTCCTGCAATCCCTGCCTACTCCCTTTTCCATTGCTGGTGGTTTCCCATCGACTCTCAGCCTGGAACATGACAGGAAGCAAGGAACGACTATTGGATTAAATTATGTTTATTTAAATACAACAGGACTGACAGGTAAGGCTAATGAACCTAGGATGATGAACGTTGGACTGGAATATTACAGTCATTAAAGAAGCGTAATTAGGGGCGTGTCTATGAATTTGTCAGTATCTCGGATAACTCTGAGTGCATCCTAGATTAAATTACCTACAGTGTGTAAACAGGACCTTCAGTCCAACAAGTCCACACCGACCCACCGAAGAACAGCCCATCCAGACCCACTCCCCAACACGCAACACCACGGGTCATTCAGCATGTCCAATTCACATAACCTGCACATCTTTGAACTGTGTGAGGAAACCGCAGCACCCAGAGGGGACACATGCAGAGACGGGGAGAATGTGCAAACTCCACACAGACAGTTGCCCGAGGTAGAATTTGAACCATGGTCGTTGGTGCTCTGAGGCAGCAGTGCTCACCCATGAGCCACTGTGTCGCCGAGCGTTGCTCCCTACCATGGTCCATCAGGAGGTGAAGCTGGATGCAGTTTCCACATGTGTAGCCATCAGCTCCCTGAGCTCCCACATCCCACAAGAGGAACATGCGACTGTGTTAGCTGCCATTTGGACGGCTGTAACAATAAAGTTAAAATGACTTTATTTGAGTTTAACTGTACATTTTGCTGAGCTGGAGCTGTCCAAATCCTCTCGTGTCAAAGACTTACTGCTTCTTCTGCTACCAACGGCATGTCTCTCTACCCCTCCACATTTAATTTTCGTCAGGGAAGGAAGGAGACACGACATTGGTGTAGCGTTCAGGCCTTCAGCACCCCTTGTCACCTGGCCCCTGACTAGCTGCTCCCCAGTGCAGGTCGCTGCTTGGCCTTGGAGGGTGTCTTGCTGAGGTCTTCCTTCTGGTAGTGGAGACTATGTCGATGCAGATCCTCACCCTGACAGGCAATCCGTGTTATCGCAGTCCTCTCGTACTATTTGTCTATTAGTATCGCGTTTATGAATACCTTGAATCCCTCGATTGCATTCCAAACTGTGACTCACTCCACAGTGAGAGAGATGATGTTCTTGTGAATACAGGGCTATTAGAAAAGAACACCATTAGACATAGGGGCAACAATATGTCTATCCTCTCATTGAGTCTGTTTTTCCTTCGATTAGGCTATATTTATTTTGTTAATCCCCCATTTCAATTTCCTGTGATTTACCCTTAACACTTGTATAAAAACCTGTCTGCCTCAGCCTTGAAGATATTTAATGATCCAGCCTCAACAGCCCTCCGAATTTTCTTCAATTCTTTCCCTCTCAGTGATGTGAGACTTGGTCTTTAATCTGGTGATTTGCCCACTCTATCTTGCATAAAATTTCAATTCATCCTCAGCTCCTGTATTAATTTGCTCAAGAGTCAAACGGTCACTCTCCCTGAATCCAGGAACTGCTTCTCCAAACTGATGACCGATTCGCAGGATGTGTTTAGCATATTCTCTGGCTCTGTGAACAGGCTGTCCTCTTAGTCCCTAAAACTCCCATTCTTTCCCGCGTTACTCTCTTCCCCATAATGAGCCAAAAAAATGACTTTGGATTCTTGCTAATCTTACCCGCTAATGTTTTATCACCCATCCTGCTGCTCTTCCACTGACTTTTTTAAGTTTATCCCGACGCTTTCTATATTATTTTAGGACCTTCATTGACCTGCTCACTCGATACCTGCTTTAAGCTTCTCTTTCTTTTACATCATGTTTGGAATTTGTGTCGACATCTGAGGTTCTCTGGGGTTTTCTTTTTTAATAAATTTTATCTTCGGTGTAACATGCTGGGCCGACACTGTCATCAATTCACTTTTAATCAAATGATCCCCCAACCCCAGCCCCACCTTGTTCTACGACAGTTTCACCCAGAAGCAACTGTACTTTAGCCAGATCCTGTCATTCTTTCCATAAAATGTGTCTCCCCAATGAAAAAACTTTTATTTTTTCTAACATTTTTGGGGTCTTTTCCTTAGCAAAGTCAAAATGTGTGATGTCACGGTCACTGGTCCTATAATGCTCTCCCACTTCTGCCTGGAACAGCTGACTGGCTTCGTCCCCACAGTGAGGCCCATCACTGCACTGCCCATTGTTGTATCTGCTCTATGTTGATATAAGAAGTTCTGTGGAAAAAAATTCAAAATACGTGCCCCTCTTAAAAAGTTATCACTGACCGAATTAATGTTTGGAATTGAAATGCCTGAATATAATGATCCTATTATTGTTTTTACACAACGCAATAACTTGATTATATACCCACTCCCTTTTTTTCCTTTATCTGGGGGTCTACATTATATCCCTAGCAGTGTTTCTGTCATGGTTTTGATCCTGAGCTGTAACCACCAAGCCTCATTAGAAGATCTTTTCAAGATATCGTCCCTTCTAACGCCAGTAACTAACTCCACCATTAATAAGGCAACATCACCTCCTCTTTTACCCTTTCTCCTGTCCTGAGTATAGTTCTGGTACCACAGAATATTGAGTTGTCAGCCCTGACCTACCTCAAACACATCTCAGAAGTGGCAAAAATGTTACAATTCCACATGTCACCTCATTTCCTTTTCATATCTGTCTGCCTGATAATATTACCACCCTTAAGATAAAGCACATCCAACATGGAATATATTACCTGGAATATTCTGTACCTCGGAGTTCTTCAGTCATTCCTTGTTCGTTATCAACCTGTCGAATTCATGAACCAAAACTGTAACTCTGGGACTGAATTAATATTTGTTGAACTTTAATTTCGTTTTTCGTAAATGTGTTCATCAAGTGCAACTTTCCAGATCTGAACAGTCAGCTCCAGATACCTCGGGTTTCTGCTGATTAGTTCCCTGCTCAGTGTGCAAAGGGGGCAGCCCTCAGTAATGGAGAAAGTGAGGACTGCAGATCCTGGTGATCAGAGTCGAAAATTGTGCCGCTGCAAAAGCCGTCAGGCAGCATCTGCGGAGCAGCAGAGTCAAAGATTTGGACATCTGCCCTTCCCATGTTTTCCATTCATAATACACAGGATATAGGGAAACATACTTGCTCCGGAAGGCAGCACTGTATAGAGCCCTGAATTGGAAAGCAGTCAATCAGTTGGTTGGGCAGGGAGTAAACAAGTTGAGGTGAAATACAGACTGATTGAAGTACAAACATAAGGATAGATAAATCCCTTGGCTAGACAGGAAACACCCTAGGTTACTATAGGAAGAGAGGGAAGACATTTCTGTGCCTTTGGCGGTGGTCTTTGCATCTTCACTCTCCATTGGAGTAGCGTCGGTTGATTGGAGGGTGGCAAATGTTAGTCCCTGGTTCAGGCAAGTAAACAGGGATTGTCCTGAGAATAGCAGACCAGTCAGTCTTACAACAGTAATGGCCAAAAGTATTGGAGAGGATTCTGAAAAATCATAGTTTGATTAGAAATAGTCAGCA
>NW_025212419.1:4634-11847 GCF_004010195.1 Chiloscyllium plagiosum | reverse complement strand
GGGTACGCAGACCATTCCTTGTTCTAGTTCTTTCCACTCCCCACCCACAACTGTTTCTCCGATACGTAGATGATATCTTAGCTGTTGCGCCTCTCTCTTGGCCAGAATTGGAAAAGTTCATCGTTTCCAATTTGTACTCCTCCCTCATTTTCACCTGGTCTATCTCTGACTGCTCCTTTCTTTCCTCGACATCACTGCTTCTATTTCTGGGGATAAGCAGGTCGCTGATATCCAGTATTAACCCAGCGACTCCCACAGCTACCTGGAGTATACACCCTCACACCCTGTTTCCTGCAAAGACTCCATTACATTCCCCTCAGTTCCTCCCTTTCAACCGCATTGCTTCTGATGATGACAACTTCAAAAATGTGGCCTCTGAAATGTCCACCTTCGTCCTCAACCGAGAATTCCCCAGCACTGTTGTCGACAGGGCCTTCAACCAGTTCTGACCCACCTCTTGCACTTCTACCCTCACCCTCTCTCCTCCCTCCTGCAACAGCGTTAATAGTTCCCATTGTCCTTACCTACTATCCCACCAGCATTCACATGCAGACAATCATCAGTCTGCATTTCCCCACCTCCAGCGAGATGCCACCACCATACACATATTTGCCTCCTCTCCCTTTTCCGCTTTCTGAAGTGACCATTTCCTCCAGGACACCCTGGTCCGCTCGTTATTCACTGCCAACACCTCCCCCCACCTCCCCCATCCTCCACCACAGGTCAACCTCATTTTCCCCTGCAGGAGGTGTTACACGTTCCCATTTACCTCCTCTCTCCTCACTAACCAAGGGCCCAAACATACCTCCCAGGTGAAGCAGCATCCTATCAACATTTCTCACAATCCAGTCTACTACATTCGCTGCTCACATTCTACACTGCTCTACATTGGGGAAACTAAAGATAGACTGAATGAACAGTTCACAGAATATCCAAGCTGTACCTATGCAAAAGACGCTGAGTTTCCAGTTGCCTGCCAGTTTAATACCCCATCCTGTTCCCTGGCCAATATCTCTGCATCAGGATTGCTGCAGTGTTCCAGGACATTTCAATGCCAGCTGGAAGAACAACACCTCATTTCCCGCGGGCGGACCCTGCAGCCCTTCAGACTCAAAATAGTATTCAATAATTTTAGGGACTGAACTCCTCAATGCCCCCTACCCATACCACCAGGCCTAGTAGTCACTCAGCTTTCCATTACTCACCGCTTATTTTAAGCTACTAACAGTCTCCACTAACAGCTATTCAGTCTGTTCTGTATATAAATCAACACTTTCAGGGCTACCATCCATTCTGAGGAAGGGCCACTGAACTAGAAACTTTAATTCTGATTTCTCTGCACAGAGGCATCTAGACTCGAAACGTCAGCTCTTTTCTCTCCTTACAGATGCTGCCAGACCTGCTGAGATTTTCCAGCATTTTCTCTTTTGATTACAAATTACTCGAGATTCAACTCTGATAGCAGCTTTGTTTGTATCGTTCACATCAATCAATTTCTCACAGTTCAGAAAGAACAAAAATCGATAGAGGGAAACTCAGCCAGTCTGGCACTCTCTGAGCAGAGATACACAGAATTAACCTTTGATTCCAATGTGACTTTTTCAGAACAGTGTCACATCATATTCGATATATGTTAACTTTGTTTCTCTCTGCAGATGCTTCCTCATCTGTTGCGCTTTTACATCATTTTTTATTTGTATTTCATGTTTCCGTATCACTATATTTCATTTTCTTGACAGAGTTACGTGCTGAATTTGGCTATATATAGACAATGTAGTCCTTTACTTTTCCTATTATAGTTGGTGTGTCCGTGACACCTGTGTTACGGCCGAAATCTGTTTCTTCTTTAAGATTCAAAGGAAAAATAATATTTTTCTGAATATCCTGTAAATCTCAGGAACGCCACTTTGTTTGAAAAGACATTTCAGAGGCAGCTGAAATTTCATGAGATAACAGGAATAAATTATTGATGGTGGAACACTCTGTGTCCTTCGTTGAACCGGCTTGTCTACCCCCTCTCCAAAGGCTTTGATTACACAACACAGTATTATTTACAGCAAAAGTGGGGGAAACTCTGCCCATTGTCTCCTCCAGCTTGGAACGACTATATCTCTCCTTGTAGTCTCCTGTACTGTCCCCATAGCCCTCCACATTTTGTTATTAGTGTCTGCTTTTAATTTTAAGTATCCTGCCAGATATGGACAATACGATCAAACTCAAATACTTAGAGGGCAAGCTCAGCAGGTCTGGCAGTATCTGTGAAGAGAAATCAAAGTTAATGTTCTGGTCCAGTGATCCTAATCAATCTGTATTCCCAATGATTAAATGGTGTGTATATAAAATATAGTTCACTTTTTCACATTTAAAATGATCCTGTTCAGTTCACTTTGTCATTCAGCGTTGCATCTCCCAAATGTTGGAGGTTTCCTTGTTGTGCATTAGATTTAATTATGTCTGGCGAGAAAGTTTGATGATGACTGGGGCATATCATTGTACTCCCCATGCATGATCCTGTTCAGTTCACTTTGTCATTCAGCGTTGCATCTCCCACATGTTGGAGGTTTCCTTGTTGTGCATTAGATTTAATTCTGTCTGGCGAGAAAGTGTGATGATGACTGGGGCATATCATTGTACTCCCCATGCAGTCTCCACAGCCACTATCCCCATTCTGTCCTATCTCCCAGCCAATGTCATGTTCATTCGAAGCTGACTCATTAATTCATAAGTCTTAATGAATAAGTTCATTGTAATTATCTCTTTTGGTTTTGGACTGAGGCCAAACTGCATAAACAAATACGGTTTTACAGCAAATAAAACTGCATTTAGAAGTTTGTCAATTTGTCTAAATAAATTATTGAAGCATATTCCCTAAAGAAGTTCCAAAGTTGCCTTTATTAGAGCAATGAGAGGAACATTCAGAGAAGTCCACACTTCCTGTCAATATTCAGGACAAATGTGCCCAGTGACAGTGTGTTGGCTGGCGTTTGTTCCCGTGGAGGAGAGAACAGCACAGTAACAACATCCTGGTTGTGTTTCTTTTGGGGGGTGGAGGGATTTGGGGAGACATGGTTACAGCATAGTCAAGCCTCCGAAAAGATAACATCCATCATTCTCTCGCACAACTGACTTCACTCGAGCAATTGGTGATGGGAGATTTGACCAATAGCCAGCAATGTCAACATGTAGTCCAGTCCAGTCCAGTCATATTGTGAACTGAATATGCTGGATTGAAAGCTGGGACTGGTTGCTCAGTGACTATGATTAATGTCAGTCTCCATGCAATGTAACTGTGTCACTGGAGGGTTTCCCTGTCCTATTGGTGAAGGGCTTCATTCAGTGCGCTATCCTCTGTTGTAGCAAATGCATCAATTCCAACAGCTGCGTAGACAGAGAGAGGACAGATCTGAATCTGAGAATAGCGGACTGGAACATTGCAACAATGGAGAGGAGATTTTTCTTGAGTCTTTTCAAGATTTCTCCCTGTTGGGAATTTATACCATATCGGATATCAGCAGTATTCTGGGCGGGGTGGAGGGTGTGCTACTAACCTATTATCGCTGTTGTTGGTGTTCTCTACCTCTCTCCATTCATTAATCCCCCAAACAAGTTTGAACTTCGTTGCAATTTCTGTTATCTATATTTGTCAGAGAAAGAAACTATTGTCTACAGTTTCAATTGCAGTCTCCATCCATTATCTATGAATTGCAGACCACTCCCTCACAAACATCTGAGAACAAAACTGTGCCAAACCTCGAGATCTCTTTTTGCCCTGAACTGATTTATGTCTTCTGTTCTCTCTGTCACCAAACCTGTCCACTACCAGCTCCTAATTTCCATCTCTGCGTCAGTGCTGTTGCTGAACAATCCATTGCCTACACGTTGGTAAAATTCAGACTTAATGTTTCAAACTCTCTTCTGACCACTTTTCCGATTACAAATATTTCAAACATAAAAATGTTCTTGTCTCGGACGTTACTTCATGATTAGGACAATATATGAATGTAGGAATGTCGCTGGATGTAATTCAGAAGCAAAGCTTATTAAACGAAAGATACTGTTTCAAGTGATTTGTTTCAATTCCACCACAGCTGATGACAGAATTTCAATAAAACTGATAAGAATTGGAATAAAAGTGAATTTCACAAAGACAACCATAAAAGCAACATTTTGTCTGAAAGCCTTCCTGTTTCACTGATCACCTTCGGTAAGGAAAACTAATGTTATTACCCGGTCTGGGTTAAGTGAGACTTCACACCCATGACAATGTGTTTTACTTTATATTGGCTTGTGGAATGGCCTCAGAGTCAGGGCAATTAGCGATGGACACCAAATTCTGCCCTTGGCAGAAATGCCAACATCCCACGAAATAACAAAATTGAAGGTGAAGTCAAATAAAGGAAGATGCCAAAAACCTGAAATTATACAAGGTAATGCAAAGAAACGAACAGAAAGTGCGGGGGAGCTTTCCTGAACTGAACGCAGCTGGAAAAGAGTGTGATTAATACCGTTGACAGGGAAGTTTGCTTTGAAGAGAAGGAGGAATCAATAGAGAAAGAGGGATATAGAAGAAAAAGAGGAAGCAAAGAGAAAGATAATTAGCTGGGCTGGAAATAAAATGTGAGAATCACCTCATTTATTTTTCGCCATTCCCATCTTCCTGAATATCACGCCCATGTACATACAGGTTTTCCCCACTTTTCAAAAGTTCGCTTTTCGCCACTTCTCTTTCCGAATGATCTACATTAGGGCCTTGTTTCGCTAACCAAAACAAATCAGTAAAGAATTTTCACTTTTACGGAGAAAGGCGATGCTTTTCCCATACACATTAGTGGCACTGCACTTTACACTATATCACCTAGTGAACGGTTTCTTTCAGATAGCGAGAGAAATCTGTATTTGTCTAAGAACATGCTTTAAGAGATTTGATTCCCCCTGTCAGTATTCCCTGACTGTGCTCATCTTCTTACATTTGTTCATGGATATACTCGGTCAATAACATGCTTATTAAAATAACATCAACTTAATTTCACAATCACACAGCAGCTGTTGTTTTTGTCTCTTCTTCTGTGAGAAGATCTCCTTGGTCATCTTCTGTCTTTTTACTGCGGATATGTTTTACATGAAAAAGTTAATTATAATAGAGAGTGTTTCCTGATCTCTTGGATCTGTGTTGATGGCATTTGCTCTATCTGCAATTTTCAAAATGCTTGCATTCTTAATGTCCACAACATCGGATTATCTCATTGGTTTAATTTTCGAAAACCAATAAATTCAAACTTGATTTGGTTTTAGTTTCCTGGGGTATAAATTAAACTGATTGGTAAAATTCGAATTGTTGTCCAAAGAGCAACCAACTCAGGGATCTATTTCCCAGCCAAATGTTACACATTTTCAGTTGTCCTTGACACTCGAGGTGTGCCATCCTCTCTTATACACAGACGTTTGTAAGCTCTCAGTTCAGAACAGCATTCCCTCTCTCTTAACGGTACAGTACACACTTTCAACTTCATATTATTAACACACTGATGTCAATGAAGATGGGTGGAGCCTATCCATATTTCTCGTGCTCTATGGTTTGTCAATATTGCATCCAATCAGTTTCATGTGTGTCAGGATTTTTGTTGCTCCATTGACAGCAAATCATTATTCGACTCTGTCCACGGGAATCTAGCAGTATTTCACTTACTCACACTAGTGAGTGTGGCAGGATTTCAGCTGTTTCTTGGAGACTGTGGCACTACGACAATCTCAATGTTTGTAGATGGCACCAAACCTGAAAGAATTGAAAGGTCTATGGAGGACAGTGTGGATCTAACATGACAGTGACATGTTGGTGTAGTGTTCAGGTGTAAGGCAGATGGGGATTAATGCAGAGCAGCGTGAGGTGATATACTGAAGTAGGAAGGACAATGAATGGCATTTTTACACAGGCCAACACGTTATAAAGGGAGTGCAGGAGCAGAGGGTCTTGGTTGTATATGAGCACAGATTGTTGAAAATGTCAGGAGAAGTGGGGAGAGCAGTAACTCTCACAGATTCGTTTCAGTTTCGGAGTTATTTACAGGAGGAGGTGTGGGAGGGAGGCTCTTGTGCTTCCTTCCTGAGAGGTGGGGATTACGATGTGTTGTGAGCCCACCCTCCTGCCCACCGAGACCATGGGGATTCTATGTGTACCAGCTCTACACAAAAGTGAGATGGCATCTGGGGCACGGCGGCTAAGCTGTGCCGCGGTGAAACAGAGCTGCCAGTGGGTTTAAACT
Source organism: Chiloscyllium plagiosum (assembly GCF_004010195.1). NCBI lineage: Eukaryota > Metazoa > Chordata > Chondrichthyes > Orectolobiformes > Hemiscylliidae > Chiloscyllium > Chiloscyllium plagiosum. The sequence goes on along the minus strand of NW_025212419.1, from coordinate 5,587 downwards.
GAGAATTGCCCTTCACTGAACATTGCTCCTTACTCGTCGGTGGGACGTGGATGTTTCAGAATCTCCATACGAGGTCTCCCGGTCCTCTCCGGCTCGTACCAGGGTCCTCCCCACTGGGGTGGGGGGGTGTAGAGGGCTGAGGGAACGGATATCGGGCACTCCACTACCCGGCTTGGCCCTTACTGTCCTATTCCAGGCTGTTTCTACTGGAATGGGAGAAAGGGAGGGAGGGAGTGGGTGGCCATTAATGCGATATGGGTATCTCTGACTGGGCCAGCATTAGTTCACTTTCACAGTTGCCCTTGAGAAGACCTTGAGCCAATGAAGTGCACATGATTGATCTGATTTGATTTGATTTATTTTAGTCAAATGTACAATGGAAAGGTTTGTTTTGTAAGTAGTGCAGGCACATGATAGTAAACACGAAAACAGAGATCGTGGGGTACTTACACACAGTGAGGCATGCATGGTTACAGTTTCACAAGAGGTGAGCAAAGCAAAATTGACATTAGCAAGATTAATATTATTTGAAAAGTTAGACATGTCAATTCGTCAGTCTAATTTTAGTAGGGAAGGAAGTGTTCTTGAGCATGCTGGTCCATGTTTTCAAGCCTCTGTGCCTCATCCCTGTTGGAAGAGGTTGGAGGAGATCATTACCGGTTTGGGAGAGATTTTTGATGTTGCCAGCCTTTCTGCGACAATGACAAGTATAAATGATGGAAGGTGGCCTTCCGCGATGGGCTGGGCTGTGCACACAACCGTCTGTAGTTTTGTATGGTCCTGGGCAGAGCAGTTACCATGTCAGCCCATTATGCACGTGAATAGAATGTTTTCAGTTGCCAGTGTACGGAACATTGGGAGACGGCTTGTTCTAAAATAGTTAGATGTAACAATTGGCTGTTAAATGGATACCCATGTTCTGGGTGCTGTTTTGACAACAATTGAAATTTAAC
>NW_025212419.1:0-4506 GCF_004010195.1 Chiloscyllium plagiosum | reverse complement strand
TGAGAGACACGGTGAGAGACAAAGGACACGGGGAGCGGGGGGAGGGGGTCACAGGGAGCTGGGGGGGGGTCTGGGAGAAGCTGGGGGTGAGGACCGAAGGAGAACTGGGAGTGAGCACTGGAGGGTGGAGGTGAGGATTTATTTTGACCTGTACCAAGATGTCCAGGCAGATCATAGTAAGCAAAGATGTACAGAACGATGGCTGTAAAACATGTCTGAGAAGCATATAGGTTATGCTGCACAGAGCATGCGCGAGGTGAGATCAACTTGAACAAGATCAGCATTATCTGAGATTAGAGAGTCCATTCATCCGTCTAATAACAGCCAGGAAGAAGCCGTTACTGAACCAGTTGATCTGTGTTTTCAAGCTTCTGTATCTTTTTGCCTGATGGAAGAGGTTGTGGGAGATCTTTACAGGCATGTGATGGGTCTTTGGTAATGTTAGAACTAAGAAAATTCCAGTACAACAGGCCATTTGTCGGTCAAATCCTGTGCTGATTCAGATCCTCTATCGAAATCAGTCGCCTATTTTCTAAGGGTCTGTATATCTTTGCTCCCGGCCCATTCATGTATCTTGCTGGAAACATCTTAAATGGAGCACAACTGGTCACAGTTCTCCATTTTGAGAAACTGCCTTCATCTACTACGCTCTGTACCCTGTTGCCCAGCCAGGTCTTTATCCATGTAGCTAGCACACCCTGGACCCCATGTGACTTCACTTTCTCCATTACCCGACTATGGAAAAACTTATCAAACGCCTTCCTGAAGTCCATGTACATGACATTTACAGTTCTTCCCTCATCAATCAACTTTGTCACTTCCTCAAATAATTCTATTAAGTTGGTAAGACATGACCCTCCCTGCACATAACCAACTTGCCTATCACTGATAAGACAATTTTAGTCCAAATGAGAAAAGACTCTATCCCTCAGTATCTTCTCTAGCAGCTCCCCTACCTTTGATGACAGGCTTACTGGTCTATAATTAACTGGATTATTCATGCTACCCTTCTTAAACAACAACTTTCGAGTCCTCCGGGACCTCAGTTGTGTTAAAGGATGCTACAAAGATTTCTTTTAATGCCCCAACTATTTCCTGTCTCCTTTCCCTCAGTAATCTGCGATAGCGGTGGAGCTTCTCGTCAAAAGGAAGAAGGTAGCTTACATAAGGTGGAGGAAGCTAAGGTTAAGCTCAGCTCTAGAGAATTACAGGCAGGCGAGGAAGGAGCTCAAAAATGGTCTGAGGAGAGCTAGGAGGTGGCAAGAGAAAGGCTAGGCAGAATGGATTAGGGAGCACACAAAGGCATTTTTCACTTATATGAGGAATAAGGGAATGGTCAAAGGAAGAGTAGCGCCGATCAGGGATAATATAGGGAACTTCTGTGTGGAGTCTGAAGAGGTAGGGGAAGCCCTAAATGTATTTTTTTGCTTCTGTCTTTATGAAAGAAACGAACTTTGTAGTGAATGAAACCATTGAAGAGCAGGTGTGCATACTGAAATGGATAGAGATAGAGGAAGCTGATGTGCTGAAAATTTTGTCAAACATTAAGATTGAGTCGCCAGGCCCGGACCAGATTTGTCCTCGGTTGCTTTGGGAAACGAGAAATCCAATTGCTTCAAAAATTGCGAAGATCGTTGCATCCTCACTCTCCACCGGAGTCGTACCTGAGGACTGGAGGGAGGCAAATGTAATTCCTCTCTTCAAGAAAGGAAATAGGGAAATCTCCGGCAATTATGGAACAGTAAGTCTCACCTCTGTCGTCAGCGAGGTGTTAGAAAGGATTCTGAGGGATAGGATTTATGACCATCTGGAAGAGCATGGCTTGATTAAATGCAGGCAACACGGCTTTGTGAGGGGCAGGTCATGCCTCACAAACCTTATCGAGTTCTTCGAGGATGTAACTAGAAATGTTGATGAGGGTCGAGCTGTGGATGTGGTGTATATCGACTTCAGCAAGGCATTTGAAAAGGTTCCCCATGGTAGGCTCATTCAGAAGGTCCGGAGGAATGGGATACAGGGGAGCTTAGCTGTCTGAATACAGAATTGGCTGGCCAACAGAAGATAGCGAGTGGTAGTAGAAGGAAAATATTCTGTCTGGAAGTCAGTGGTGTTCCACAGGGCTCTGTCCTTGGGCCTCTACTGTTTGTAATTTTTATTAATGACTTGGATGAGGGGATTGAAGGATGGCTCAGCAAGTTTGCAGATGACACAAAGGTCGGAGGTGTCGTTGACAGTATGGAGGGCTGTTCTAGGCTGTAGCGGGACATTGACAGGATGCAGAGACGATGTGAAGTGATGCATTTTTTAGATTAGATGACTTACAGTGTGGAAACAGGCCCCTCGGCCCAACAAGTCCACACAACACCGGCGAAGCGCAACCCACCCATACCTCTACATTCAACCCTTACCGAACACTACGAGCAATTTAGCATGGTCAATTCAGCTGACCTGCACATCTTTGGACTGTGGGAGGAAACCGGAGCACTCAGAGGAAACGCACGCAGACACGGGGAGAAGTGCAAACTCCACACAGTCAGTCGCCTGAGGCGGGAATTGAACCCGGGTTTCTGGCGCTGTGAGGCAGCAGTGCTAACCACTGTGCCACCGTGCCGCCCACTTTTGGAAGGTCGAATTTGAAAACTGAGTACAGTGATGGTTGGATGGGAAGGCGATCGTACAGGATTAAAGATAGGATTCTTGGCAGTGTGGAGGAACAGAGGGATGCTGGTGTGCAGGTACATCGATCCCTTAAAATGGCCACTCAGGTGACAGGGTTGTTTAGAAAGTATATGGTGTTTTGGTTTTCATTAACAGGGGATTTGAGTTTAAGAGTCCTGAGATCTTGTTGCAGCTCTATAAAACTTTGGTTAGACCACACTTGGAATACTGCGTACAGTTCTAATCGCCCTATTATAGGAAAGATGTTGGTGCTTTATAGAGGGTTCAGAGGAGGTTTGCCAGGATGCTGCCTGGATTGGAGGGCTTATGTTATGAAGAGAGGATGACTGAGCTCGGACATTTTTCATTGGAGAAAAGGAGGAGGAGATGGGACCTGACTGATTATACAAGATAATGAGAGGCATAACTAGAATCGATAGCCAGAGCCTATTTCCCAGGGCAGAGATGGCTAACACGAGTGGTCATAGTTTTAAGCTGGTAGGAGGAAACTGTAGAGGAGATGTCAGAGGCGGGTTCTTTATACAGAAAGTCGTGAGAGCATGGAATGCGTTGCCAGCATCAGTTGTGGAAGCAAGGTCATTGCGGACATTTAAGGGACTGCTGGACATGCAAATGGTCACAGAAATTTGAAGGTCCATGCATGAGAATCAATAGTCGGCACAACATCGTGGGCTGAAGGGCCTGTTCTGTGCGTACTGTTCTATGTTCTATGTTCTTTGTTCTTGATGTTGGCAGCCTTTCTGCGGCAACGAGCCGTGTAAATAGAGTCATTCATTTGGAACATTGGCTGTGCACCCAACCTTCTCTAGTTTCTTGTAGTCCTGGGCAGAGCGTTGCTGTATGAAGCCGTGACGCACTCAGACAGTATGCTCTCAATGGTGTATCTGTCGAAGTAGTACATGCTGAATTTCCTGAGCCTCCTGAGGAAGAAGAGGCGTTATTGAACCTTCTTGACTGTCACACCAATGCAAGAAGACCAGGATAGGTTGTCAGTTATTGTCACTCTAAGCGAGTTGATGCTCTGCAGTCCCTCAACCACTGATGTAAATGACGGTGTGTTCCTCTCCATTCTTTCTGAACTCAATGATCAGTTCCTTACTATTGCCGAATTTGAGAAAGAGGTTATTATCATTTACTAAGCCCTCGATCTCCTTTCTGTATTCTGACTCATCGCTATTTGATATCCCTCCTGATTTGGGATTTTATCAGCGAACTTGAAGCTAGCGTTGTTTGGAATTTGACAACAGAGCCGTGTGTGTACAGGGCGTACAGTAGGGGTGAAGACAGAGATATTGGAGTAGAGGGAGTAGGGTATGGGGCTGAGGACACAACCTTGGGAGTAGAGGGAGTAGGGTATGGGGGCGAGGACACAGCCAATGGAGTGTAGGGACTACAGTAGGGGGCTGAGGACACAACCGTGGGAGTACAGGGATTTCAGTATGGGGCTGCGGACATAGCTGTGGATAAACAGGGAGTACAGTAGGGGGCTGAGGACACTGCTGTGGGTGCACGGAGAGTACAATAGGGGCTGAGAACACATCCTCTAGGAGTTCCAGTGTTGAGGTCTATTGTGGAGAATATGCAGATATCTATCTTCACAGATTGTAGTCTGTGTGTCCGAAACCAGGGTATCCAGTTGCAGAGTGTGGAGCCGTGATCAAGGTCACAGAGTATTGAGATAAGTCTGGGGGGGTTATTAAGTTGAAGGTGGAGGTGTAGTCAATGACCAGGAGTCTGGTGTAGGCATCCTTGTTGTCCAGATGTTCCATGGATGAGTGCAGAGCAGCTATATGGAATCCGTTGTCGACCCGTTACATTAGTCGGCAC
>NW_025212418.1:0-26571 GCF_004010195.1 Chiloscyllium plagiosum | reverse complement strand
CCCTGGGACAGATTCACGAACAAAACAGTCCATTGAAAAGCATCTAATCTGATGCTTCTGGGTGGCTTTTTTTAATGCGCTATAAAAGTTGTATTTTGTCATGAATTACAGTTTATTGCGGAAATCAGGCACCATTCTGGGCTGCGGGATTTTAATCATGTTCACATTTTATTTTGAAGTGAACCTGGGAAGGTTTGAAACAGTATTTGAGAGCCGGCCCTGTCCCATCCCCGAGGGGCCCCTGAACTGACCCCTTTGCTCTGTCTCCTGGGAACAGCTCGGGTTAGACCGCCTGCAGGCCGCCGCTTCACTGCCACTGAGCAAAGCCGCATCAAGTGTGGCTGTCCCAGATCCAGCCCCGCAGCCTGGAAGCAGGCATGGCTCCGAACTCACGCTGCATTGACGGTTGGTTTCCCCTTTTTAACAGGGGGAGACACAGCGGCGCGTCCGGGATCGAAATTCGCCTCCCTCTGCACTGATTCTGTCTTCAGACAGTGTGAGAGAAAGTGTGTGTCTCCTTGTGTGCCTGTGTCCATGACAGTGTCACTGTGCGTGTGTGTGTGTGCCAGTGCGTGTCTCTGTGTGTATGATAGTGTGTGTCTGTGTGTGTGAATGAGAGAGACAGTGTGTGAGACAGTGAGTGTGGTGTGTGTGTGGGGTTGTCAGTGTGTTAGTGTATGTGTGTCTGTGTGTATGATAGTGTGTGATACACTAATGATGTGGATGAAGGAACTGAGGGCATTCTGGCTAGGTTTGCAGATGATACAAAGATGGGTGAAGGGGCAGGTAGTATTGAGGAGGTGGAAAGGCTGCAGAAAGATTTAGACAGGTTATGGAAGCGGGCAAAGAAATGGCAGATGAAATACAATGTGGGAAAGTGTGAGGTCATGCACTTTGGTAGGAAGAAGAGAGGCATGGAGTATTTTCTAAATGAGGAGAAAATTCAGAAATCTGATGTGCAAAGTGACTTGGGAGTCTAAATCCAGGTTTCTCTTAAGGTAAACTCGCAAGTTGAATCAGTAGTTAAGACAAGTAATACAATGTTGTCAGTCATCTTGAGAAGATTAAAATATTAAAGCAGGGATATATTCCTGAGGCTTTATAAGGCTCTGATCAGACCACATTTCGAGCAATTTTGATGCCCCTACCTCAGGAAAGATGTATTGGCCCTGGAACAGGTGCAGAGGTGGTTGATGAGAACAATCCCAGGAATGAAAGAATTAACATCTGAGGAATGTTTGAGGACTCTGGGACTATGCTTAATGGAGTTTCGAAGGATGAGGGGGGATTTGATTGAAATATTCAGAATACTGAATGACCTAGATAGAGTGAATGTTGGGAAGATGTTTCCATTGGTAGGACAGACAAGGAGCTAAGGGCACAGCCTTAGAGTAAGGAGAAGCTTCTTTAGCAAGGGAGTGGTCAATCTTTGGAATTCGTTGCTGTGGAGGCCAGGTCATTGAGTATAATTAAAACAATGACAGATAAGTTCTTGATTGTCAAGGGGATCAAAGGTTAAGGGAGAAAAAGAAGAATCGGGTTAAAAAAACCTATCAGCCCTGATTGAATTTGCGGAGCAGACTCGATGGACTGAAAGGCCTAATTTCTGCTCCTATGTCTTATAATCTAAAACTGATTCAAACAATGATATCCCAATTCTCCAATCTTCATTCTCTTCCATTCTGGTTCCCTTTGTACGCTTGTGATTGACGATATGTTCTTAATCCTGAGTCAATAAAACACTTTACTAAAAACTACTGCTATTGCCAATAATTTCCCTCATTCATTCTTAATCATCATATATAATAAATCCTCATTCTAAATTTTTATAACTGTATTCATAGTTCTTTCCGCTTCAGAAGACTTTTCAACCTACTTGAACTACCTTGTTTGAATAATAATTTCTTATGTTTGTCCATCACCAAAGGAGAAGTAGTTCACTAGTTCCAAAGCTAGTTGATGTTATACTTTTGCATGGTATGTCTGCAAACATTCCACTGTCCATATTAGAATATCACAGGTATTGACTTAATTCACTAATGTAAAAAATATATCACCATGACTGTAATACTGAGAGTTGACAAAACATTCACTTTATTCTCTCTCAACTATGTTCTAAGTATCTCGTGCATGATTCATATGATATAGATAGAACTTTTAATTTTAGGAATTAAAGTTCCAACTGTAGGAAAACGGAAAACATTTGATTGAGAAATGATCAAAGCAACTGATGTACATGCAATTCAAACAAGCCTGGGTTTATTACAGTTGAATGGTGACCTGTCTTTATCTTGTAATATCAGAATTGATCATGAAAACAAAACTGAACACCAAATGATCTACTCTAAGCTTGTAATGGAACCAAAGAGTCTGAAGAAAGGGTAATAAAATTCCATTGACAATGTAAATTATTCATGTGGGCTACAAAATCAAAAAATGGTATGGAAGCTAAAATTATTATTTTAGGTTTTGTTTCTCTGCAGATGGTACAAGATATACTGTACATTTCCAGCATTTTCTGTTTATTTCAGATTTCCAGCTCTGCAGATTTTGTTTTTGCATTACTTTCCATGGGTCTATATCTACTTCAATGTGCCCAGCAGTGGCTTATAATGCTAATAAACTTGAATTTGGATTATATCATTGACATTATGAATTTGTTCTAATTTTATCCCAAAAAAAACCTAAGATAGTTAGGCCATGTGTTATGATCCTGTTAGAAATCATTAATACTGAAAGAGAAATTCGATCACCCAATAATTAACCAAAATGCCCTTAAAACAACTTTGTTCAAGTCCCTGCCTAATAGGAGACTCTGAATGGATCATTACAGTGTTGTCTTATATTTTTCACATGGATCACACTTGTCATGGTTCTCTTCTATACATTTAGCATTCTCATCATTCTTTACTCCTGCATTCATTAATAAAATTATTAACTGTGAGGAGATAGATGCCCATAGGTTTTAACAGAATTTGTACAACTTCCTTACTGTCCAATTGTTCAGAATCTAGCTCAAAGAATATTTTGCACCTAATCTTGCTTCTATTAGAAACCATACTTTTCTTTTTTCTTGGCTAAGATATAACCAATATCTGCTTAACCACTTCATTTTTCCATCAGTTGCAAGTTCAGTTTCACTAAACATTGGCAAGTAGTCATTATCCTGACACAATGCACTTTGTCTCCACCTTTTTTTTTTAAAACAAAGTAAGTTAAATCACAACATTCTGTCAAAAAATAATTAAGATTCTAATCCTCATCTTTTGGCAACCATCGTCTTACACCAATGCCAGATCCAAGTCAGCCAATGAGACAGAAACTAAGACAGCTTTCTTTGTGGACAAAGTTTATTACCTACTCATTCTAACAACTCCTTCCTCATCCCGAATCCTAATCGCTCATCCTCATTTCAATAACCAGCTTAACCACCTGTTATATTAGCACTATAGAGCCTTATGATGAATGAATTAAAAGAATTGAGAGTTACAATTGGGTGAAAATTTATCATCCTGTTTCTGTCTTGCTGTTCGAGTGGAAATCTCCCCCATTATCTTCATAAATAACATCAGTTCGAATCAAGTTCTCGTCAAAATAGTTCAACACCTACTGCAATAGCAATAATAAACAGTAGTAAATAACATGGAATAACCACAGACTTCAGTTTCTATTTCATATTGTATCACATTGACTTACAAGCAATACTCAAAGTGAGATTCACTGACAGTTGCTTGTCCCTTAAAAACTGAAGTCCAAATTAATTACTCATCTGGATCTGAAGTACAATCTGGTACAAATAATGTTGAAAAATCAAACATTGTACACCAAATTGAACATTCAGTGGGATATTTTTTGAATTACAAGACACTGCTACAAAACAAAGGAAAAATTAGAAACATCAACCATTTCACATTAGCTCGCATCATGTCAAAACAAAAAAGTATAACCTTCAACACATTTAAGTAGCATCACTTTCACAAATACATTACTTTGCTTTTATTAGTCTGTGGAGTGTTATTTCAAGATCACATAAAAATGGACACCGCAAACAGCAGTAAAGCACTTCAATATCCTAAAAATAATATACAGCAGCCTAGTGGAGTGTCAGTAAGTCACTACAATATAATTAAATAAAGAGTAATGGATACTGGAGGATGGTTACAAAACAATAATGCTGTTGAGGAGTTCAGATGATGTCATAAACTACAAAAAATGAAACTTTAGTAATGTATAAATATTGTTGGGACCCAAGACAAGTTCAAAGTCTTGAAATCAGTCTTTTGTACCTGCCAATATCCTGTGCAATTCTGGAGTAGCTTTATTGAATTTACATTCCTATATTTGTTGTCAGAGAGCACTGGTCATGGTGCACCAGTGACTATTTAGTTCCTAAAGTTGACTTGTTTTGTTCCCTAATCTTATCCCTCCTTTTTTGTGGATAGTGACTTTTAATGTAGCACAATTTCACAGCCATCAGGCAGACTCTAATTCCCATCTTTCACTCTCTTTCAGAGGTCTGATTCAGGGTTAATGAACTTCTCAGAACTATTACTCTGTCAGCTAAAGGAAGCTAGAATTACATGAGTGCTGACAATAACTAGAATGTTATAATCTGAGCAGGTGAGCTATAGAGTATATTCCAGCATGCTTAGGGATGGTTTCAATTCAAAAATTCAAAATTTTTATTACAAGAAATAGTACCCAAAGAGTTAATTATCCTTTGAGATATATCATGCATGCATGATATGCATGCATTGAGCCCAGCAAGCAAAACAACTTCATTTATAGTTGGATCTTAGCTTACATGAAGCAAAAGGTGGGCTTTAAAATATAAATATAAACTGTTGGCAAGGACATTAGAATTTGCTTATTTCTAAACTAGATGATCCAATTCCTGTAGAGACTGAACAGCATATGCTACTGTCAAAGAAAGGCTAACCATCCAGTTCTAAAGTCGTCATATCGGACTCTTAACTTTAATTTTGTTTCCCTTTCCACAGGTGTTGCCAGACCTGTTAAGTTTTCCAAAATTTTGTTTTTCAGATTTCCAGAAAGAGCAGCATTGTATTTTAACTGGTTAACGTAATTATGAAAAATGCAGCTGTTTATCAATAGGCTTTGTTTACTTTATTTTCTCAAGATTTGAATTTCTTTGGGTAAATTTGGCCAACATCAGTCCCAAGGAAACAATTTCAGATCATTGCATTGATGATCCATTATGCAAAAACTGATCTCAGCTTTCAATCATGTGCTGAAATTTCAGAGGGCAGCCTCACATAGCTGGACAACAATGGGGCAGCATTGGAGAAAGAAGGTGTATTTCAGAAAAAAATTAAAATTAAGTTTGAATGCACATACAATCATTTGAAATAGGCAAACAGGTTAGTCAGGTTGTAAGTTTGCTCACTGAGCTGGTAAGTTTGTTCTCAGATGTTTTGTCACCATGCTAGGTAACATCATCAGTGTGCCTCCATTGAAGCATGCCTCCACTGAAGCACTGGTCTTCTGTCCTGCTTGCTATGTGTGTGTCTTGGTCTGTTGTGGTGGGTGATATCACTTCCGGTCCTTTTTCGGAGAGGTTGGTAAATGGGGTCCAAATTGATAGGTTTATTAATGGAGTTCCAGTTTGACCGCCAGGCCACTAGAAATTCCCGTGTGTGTCTTTGTTTAGCCTGTTCCAGAATGGATGTATTGTCCCAGTCGAACTCGTGTCCCTGTTCATCTGTGTGTATGGATACTAGTGATAGTTGGTCATGTCTTTTGGTGGCGAGTTGGTACTCATGTATTTTGGCAGCTAGTTTGCTGCCCATCTATCCAATGTAATGTTTGTTACAGTCCATGCAGGGTATTTTGTATATGATGTTTGTTCTGCTGGTTGTTGGTACAGGGTCCGTTAAATTAATCAGGAGTGTCATGGTAGGGTTGTGGGCTACCATGATTCCTCGGGGTTGGAGTAGTCTGGTCATCATCTCAGATGTCTTTAATGAATGGCAGAGTGTCTAGAGGCTCTGGATGTGTTGTCTCTTCTTGTTTACATCTGTTGTGTAGGAATTGGCGGACTGCGCTGATTGGGTACCCGTTATTCCTAAACGCATTATATAGGTGTATTTATATCACCTTCTCGTAGTTCCTGGGTGCTGCAGGGTTTGCGGTTCATTTAAATAATGCAGCTCCTTTTGTGGTGTTGGAATGGTTGCTTCTATAGTTGAGTATCTGGTCAGCTTTCCTATAAAAACTGGTCCGCAGCTCTCCATTGGCTTTTCGTTCTACTGTGACATTCAGGAAGGGGAGTCTGTCGTTGTGCTCTTTCTTTTTGATGAACTTTGTACCAGTAAGGACATTGTTTGCGTTTGTGGGTTTCTTTAATTAGTTGCGTTTCGGGATGACAAAGGTGTCATCCACACAGTGGACCCAAAGCTTGGGCTAGATCGTGGGAAGGGCTATTCATTCTAACCGCTGCATAACTGCTTCTGCTAAGAGCCCTGATATTGGTCAGCCAATAGGTGTCCTGCTGATTTGTTTGTAGATCTTGTCTACCAGTTCAGTGAGCAAACTTACAACCTGATCCACAACCTGAGCTACAAATCTTCTCCAAAATCGCAAACAGGTTAGTGTTGTAAGTTTGCTTATGAGATTTAAGAAATAGAAACAGAAGTAGGCTGCTCAGCACCTTGAGCATGCTCTACCTTTCAATAGGATCACGACTGATCCAATCTTCCTCATGGCCACTTTTCTGTGTTTTCCAGATAACCATTGATTCCCCTACTGATCATAAATCCAGCAAACTTTAAACATACACAAGAACTTTGTTCCCACAGTCCACTGTGGCAAGGAGTTCTAAAGACACAACCTCTGAGATAAGAAATTCCTCCTGGTCATAAACTGGCTCCTCTTTATTCTGAGAGTATGCCCTCTGATATTAGGATCTCCCATGAGGCAAAACATCCTCTTAGCATTTACCCTGTCAAGACCCTTGAGAATCTATGTATTTCAATGAGATTATCTTTCATTCTTCTAAATTCCAAGGAGTAAGAGCTGTTTAACCTTTGCTCATAAGACACTCCCTCCAGACTACGGATCATCTTCTCTGAACCGCCCCCAATAAAATTCTTCAAACATGGGGATCAAAACTGCTCCCAATACTCTAGATACACCTTGTTCTCTATTTTAATAATATTCTGTTCTTTTTGTTCTCTCTTACAAAATGAATTTCATATTTTCTCACATTATACTCCATTTGCCAACTTATTTAACCAGTCAATATCTTTCTGTTATCTGTATTCCTCTCAACTTGGTCTTCCACTTATTTTTGTGTCATCAGCAAATCTGACTGCAGGACTGATTCGGAGATGCCCATGTTGGACCGGCTACAGGACATTCACTTCCTTCCTCCAAGACATTCATATTTATTGCAAACACAATGGTCACAGGTAGTCAACCTGAAAAAGAACCTCTTAACACCATTCACTGTTTCTTGCTCATTAGCCAATTCTCCATCCACGCCAATATACTACCTCCAACACCACAGACTCTTATCTATGACATCCTTTTATGAGATACCTTTTCGCCTCTATCCACTCTGCCCATGGCTTCCTCAAAAAACGTCTATTAAAAATTAGTCGGACATGGCTTCCCTTTCATGAAGCCATGTTGACTCTGCTTCACTATATTATGGCTCGCCAAATGTGCTATTACTTCCTCGATAATTTCAACATTTTTCCAACAACAGATATTAGACTAATCAGTCTAATAGTTACCCGCTTCCTGCCTCCCTCCCTTTTTGAATAGGTGCATTACATTGGCAGTTTTCCAATCCTCCAGCATTTCTCCAGAATCCAAGTATTTTGGAAAATTATAACCCCCAATACATCCACTTTATCTGTAGCTACTTCTTTGGGATCCTAGGATGCAAGCCATCAGTGCCAGGGGACTTAACTGCCTTTAGCCCCATTAGTTTGTCTAATACTATTTCTCCAGTGATGGTGATGGTACTTAATTCCTTCCCCATTTTCTTTGGTATTAATGAGATGCTCCAAGTATCTTCCACGGTAAAGACCGATGGAAAATGTCTATTTATCTCCTCTGCCATTTCCTTGTTCCTCAAATCCATCTCCCCAGATTCAACTTCTAATGTGCCTATGTTCAGTTTGACCTTTCTCTTCCTTTTAACTAATTTAAAGTTATGATTGTAATGTTTTATATTTCTCGTTAGTTTGTCCTCATTGTTTATTTTCGCTCTTAAATGTGTTTTTAGTCCCCCATTGCTGGTTTCTGAAGTCATCCTAGTCTTTGGGCCGACCACTGAATTTTACTTCCTAACATGACTTTTTTCTTTCAAAGTTATACTCTCCTTAACTTCCTTGATCAATCATTGCAAGTTTATCCCTCTCATAGAACCTTTCCTCCTTACTGGGACCTATTTTTACCGAGAGTCATGGATTACCTCTTTAAATGTCTGCCTCCCATTGCTTACTGTCTTTCTTGCTCATCTATCTGCCCAGACCACTTTAGCTAACTTCATCCTCATTTCTTTGTATTTCCCTTTACTTAACTTAAACACAGTCGTTTTTGACCCAGGTTTCTTATATTTGAACAGATTATTACATTCTATCATTACTTCACTAAGGGATCTTTTACTCTGAGGTCATTTATTAAACCTGGCTAATTATTCATTCCCAGATCCAGGATAGTTTGTTTATGGGGTTGGCTATATGATGCAGTGCTCTTGGAAACTATCCCTAATACACTCTTTAAATTTGTTGATGTAGCTACCCTTTCCAACCTGATTGACCAATCAACATGAAGGTTAAAGTCACCCATAACTATTACCCTATTCTTTTTATGTGCTCCTATTATTTGTTGATTAATATCCTTTCCTGCAGTGTAGATACTATTTAGGGGCCTATACACTACTCCTTTCCCTTACTGATTCTTTATTTACCTCCATCAAAGTGGAGTTTGCATCATCCAAGCTTACATCATCTCTTACAACTGTCCTTGATTCATCTCTTATCACATAGATAATCCCAAAGATCATAACCAGAGATTCATTATACTTCTGGCATTAGGTCATTGCAAACATGAAGGGAAATTAGGTGAAACGGTAATTTTAAACAGTTCATAGTATTTTCATGGAATCAAGACTGTGGTTTGACATCTGGTTGAGGAAATCCATTGTCTATCTGAACCTTCTCTCTGTCAAGTGTCATTCTACCTTTCCTCCAAATAGCATCTGTTTGTTTGCTCCAGCTTCCCTGCTCAGTGCCCTCCTTTGCAGTCACTACCTGCTGCTGAAGGTCTCAGCACAACTACTCCAGCTGCTCTGGTTGGTATGGTCTCTCATCACTGCTACCTATTGCTGACTACCTAAGTTGAGATAGACTGATTTTTAATTGGTAAAGGGATCAAGGGTAAAAATAAGAGAGGAAACTGGAATTGAGGTTTATCAGATCAGCCATTATCTCATTGAATGGTGAATCAGACTTAATGGGCTGAAGAACTGATGTGATCCTACACCTCATAGTCTTCCAGTTTCATTTCCACAGAAGCAAGATCAGAGGGACAATAATGTTGGTTAACCTGTGCTGGGCTTTTCATGTAACCTTGGTTAATTGAGAAGCTGCTGAAGAGTGCAAGGTGTAAAGAAAATGAATAAATTCACTTAAGTGAATAACAACACAATTCAACAGCTTGATAAGGAAAAAACAGCTAAACTGAATGGCTACAATGAAAACTTGTTAACAGGCTTTAAGAAAAGTCTTAGACATAAATAACTGATCGTGGAATAATTACAAATAATGAAGCTTAATTCCAGGGAAGAATGTTACTGAGAGGATGAAACTGGCCAGGAAAGACCTATTGGGATATAATAAGGAATGGGTGACACAAGAATGATGGATCAAGGCCCTAACAAGGCCAATGAGCTGGCTCAAGCAGCTGATGGAGGGAAATGATATTAAAGACAGAATTGTCAACCTAAGGTTTTTACAAACAATTTAACATTTAGGGGGTATTTCTTTTGAAACATAGGGGTGAAATTATATAATAAAATGACCTTGCCAATAACTCATCCAGGTCCACACTTGAGAAAGAAAGAAGGTAACAGACTCTGGGAAAATTCAGTGAAGTAGTGGAAAAGAATTCTCAAACTTCAGACAAACAGTTCTGAATGGGGACGAAGAAGAGAAGAAGTGATGATGATGCCAGCACATGCAGCCCATCTGTACTAACACTTGCTACTGGTTATAATCGTATATTTGTTACATAAATAGTATATTGAATTCTGTCTTAAATTCTGTTTAAAGTTAAAATGCCTGCTTTCATGATTGTCTAATCATTCAAGTTTGAGTGCAGTGATAATTCTCACTTATCTTTCTCAAATTAAAAATGAGTACATTTATCAATTGTGTTAAAAACTGCAGAGAGATCGACAAGGACAAGGAGGGATAGTTGCTTAAGTGACAGTGACACAAGCCCTTTGTTAACAGTAATTTTGACAAGAGTTGTTTTGATTCTGAACAATGTCACAGATATTCCATGCTCCAGCATGTAAGCAGCCAGACTTATAAGAACTCATGGACACAGTCAAAGTTGCCCTCACCCTGCTGAGACTATGATTTTGGCTGCAGGAGGTAACAGATTTCAGTGAAGTGGAAAAGTCTGACACACTGATCCTCACTGAATTGCAGGAACAAGAAATGATCCATGAACATCCCGGGTAGATATAGCTTCCTGCCACATCTTCCTCTTCTTTCCTTCCAGAAACTTGCCTTGTTTTGTTTCACTTCTGCACATTTGTGTCTTGGAGCAAATAATTTAGGTACTTATTTAAGGTCAGACAAAGTCCTTCAGCACATACCATGTCCTGCACACTTCAACACCTTTAAGCAATTCTGGAAACAATCAGCAATTTTACGATGATAGTATAAGGCAGGAGAAATCAATCAGCAAATTAAAAAAAAAAAAAATTGTGAGGATGCCACAATCTGACATCGAAACAGAAAATACTGGACACCGTCATCGACCTGAAATACTAACACTATTTTTCTCTCTACATTTGCTGCCTGACCTGATTACATCCAGCAACTTCAGTTACACATAACAATTAATCAGAAAGTAAACAATGATTCCTTTAGTAAGACTGAAGATCTTCTCTGCTGCAGAATGAATATAACTTGTACGAGTTTAAGAGTCGATGTTAACCGTTAAGCTGCAAATTGGCAGTGCTGGCATTACAATCCACCCATTCTGCAAACTCCCATCAGATGTTCCCAATCTATGTAGCTGTTAATGCTATATCAAATGGTATCTGAGGTAGTTCACATTAGATGCTGCACAGAGAATCCTATGCTTTATTAATATTGACAAAGTACAGGAGCAAGGATGTGATGTTGAACTTACATAAGACACTTTTTAGATATTAAATGGAGTAACGTGCACAATTGTGGATGTCACATTATAAGGATGCGAATGCACTGGAGAGAGTACAGAAGAGATTTACAAGAATTGTTCCATGTCTGAGGGACTTCAGTTATGAAGATAAATTGAAGACGTTGGTACTGATCTCCTTGGAAAGAAGAAAGCTAAGTGGAGATCATGGAAAGGTTTTCAAAATCACGAATGGGCTGGATAGAGTAGGTAGGGAGAAACTGTTCCTGCTTGTAAAAGGAACATGAACAAGAGGGCACAAATTTAATGTGATCTGTATGAGTAGTAAGGGTGAAGTGAGAAAAATATTTTCAACTCAGCAAATTGTTAGGGTATGGAATGCATTGCCTGGATGTGTGGTTGAATTGAGGCATTCAAGAGGGCATTGGATGATTTATTTGGATAAAAATAATGTGCATGAGTATGGGGAAAACTCATGAGAATTACACTAGGTGAGAATTACACTAGGTAACAATGCTAATTTATTGAGCCAGCATGGGCACTATAGGCCAAATAGCGTCTTTTTGTGCCATAACTCGTGTGATTCTGTGAAATGTGCCACATATGCCATTTTAGAGAAAAAACTGTGCTTGAACTATCAAATCGAAGGCACTATAAAGGCAAATTTCATGACCCATATCACAACCTATTTACTCTAAAATGTTGATATCTCAGCACAGAAACATTGATCATCCACATGGAAAGAGAATGAAATTGTTTGTTAACACAAATATAGCCATGTCTTGTTTTGTGCATTTGTGCATAGCAGATTGGCTAATGAAAAAGATATCTACAGGTCATCCCCGGGTTGCAAACAAGTTCTGATCTGGAGTACATTTGAAATTCAATTTGTCCACAAGACTACAATGCAGGATAATATAAGGGACCTGTTTGTACAAAGAGGAAACGTTCATATGTCTGACCTTTAAAATTACACCCTGTGTGAAATTATGTTCTTAAATGTCAGCATTCAAAAGCCAGATATTCATAAATTGGGGACCTCTCCTCCTGTGAAAATTTACAAAGCTCGTAACATTTATTCACAGACACCAGAAGAGCCAGCGGCTTATGACTTGTAGCAGAAATATCTTTTCAGTCTATTTTTTGACGATATTGTATTAGAAGCAATGCTTATAAATTCATTTTTCTGTGTTAATACTGAATCTCTGTATTTGATATTATTAGAAAATGCTTGTTAGTTTATAGACCAAGTGTCTGTCTGAGTGGCCATGGATTGACAATTGCAAGATATGCAAAGGTACAACCACAGCATCACTAGTACTTGTGATAATCCTTCGATGAAGAAAACTGACCCTATTTGAAAACAAACACCTATCGTTCACAGGTCACTTCAGTGACTGTTCCACAGTTTCTGTATCCCACCAGCCACATCGTAACAAGTGAGTCCGAGGACTGCTAAATGAGCTCTACTTTAAAATTGAACACGAGAAATTACATTTCACAGCAAGACTACTTTTCTTTAAAAACGATGAATGTTTGAAACATGTATTTTTTAATACTTTCAAACCCTCTGACCAAAACACTGGAATTCCACCAAGATGTCTTTAAAAATAGTAAATAGCAGTGAACAGATTATCAGGTTATGGTTACCATAAAACAAACATTAGTGCTGTAGTTTAGCAGTAACATCATAATTTATAGACACTGTTGTTATTCTGATCCAGTTTGAATTTACCATTGATCCACGGTTAAAAGCATTCAAGAATGCCTTGCATATACATTTAGGAAAGAATTAAGTACTTTAAACATTAGTTTTATGGTAACTTCTCAAGTGTTTAATGGTTACAATAATTGACAACATACCATCTGTGTCAGCACGAATTTCAACAAAGTGCAGGCTGCAACAAATTTCAGACTTCTTTTAAAGTTCCTTTTTAGTTAATTGTAATCACAAAATAAACAACAGAGACCCACTCCTAAAACAGTTTGAAGACAACGAAGAAAATTTATTGCATCCATTTTCTATACATGTTGCTTATAAATATATCTATATTAAAATCAGTAATCAAACAGTTATTTGCAAGTAAAAGATAGTGACTCCACAGTTGCCCATGTTCTTGAAACTATAAAATAGTGTAAGTAATCTAACATTGATCTTAAAAAGCGCATGTAATTTGTAACTCATTTCTGACAATGGAGAACTTCAAATTTTGCTTTAAAAATCTATACAGCAATTTGAAACAAACATCATAAAATTTTGATATGTATAATGTCCAGTGAAGCACTAACACCAAAAGAACGAATCCTAAACACATAGATGCAATTAATGAAATCCGCAACAAAATCTCTAGGTCTTTTTTGTAAGTGTAAAACTGAGAGAACAAAAGCAGAAAACATAGCATCTGTCATATCAGAATATAAAAAGATGATCCTGGCACAAAATGAAAACCCCTCTAATTCACTTGCAAATCAACCCTGCCAGTTCTATTTCAAGCTGGCCGTAACTGTCAGGAGTTAACAAGATAATCACTTTCAATCCTACCTTCAATGGCACATTACACCCGTTATCCCATTGAATAGGCTCTCTCTTTGGGGCAAAAGATGAATACATTTCATTTAAAACTCACACAAAAAGTCACAGCAAAAAATCCTTGGAGCTCAACTAAGAAATCCCTTTATGGCTATTTATCTGACGGCACTTGGTACCAGGCGGGACATGACATTCTGACTACACCTGTGTCCACTTAGCATCACTGGTGCTTCAGGCCTCAGTCTCCTACTTTGAAAGCCCTTGGCATTGGGAAAAAAAAAGAGTGAATAGAATATGTTATGTGCTTTAACTGTTGATCAGCCTTAATATGGTGTAACTTCATTTACAGCACTTATATAGTCAAAGATTTGCATGACATTTCAAAAACTGGAAGCAATGCAACAACCAGAACAGTTGTCAACTCCCCAATGACAAAGGCAGCAGTTGTTCTTCAACAGTCTAACTGTAACAGTCCATGCAACAAATACAATGTAATTTTATAACTGAAAACCTTTGTTCCTGGATATTTTTAAAATTTCAAGATATTCTTTTCAAACAAGTTTCATGATTCGCACTGAAATTCAGAAACTGACATTTTTTTAAAAGCCTAAAAGACTAAAACTAAACTGAAACTTTAGTGGGAGACAAGACAAAGAAAGGGCCAGTAATACTAAGGACAAGCATAAGGAATATGTGATATGCAGGAAATTTAAAATAGGAAATAAATGTCTAAAAGTAAGTAGAGTTTTTAAAAATATTATAAAAATGACAAAGTAACTTGTCTGTGGAAAAGCACACAAAGATGCTTCCATTAAAGCTTAATCAAACAAAAATGGGTGCAAAGCCAAAGGAGGGCGATGTCAGGGTGTGATGAAAAACTTTGTCAAAGATGTAGGTTTTAACAGAGATCTTAATGGAAATGAGGCAGGTTTGAGTCAGAAGGATTCATCGAGGAAAGTTTAAGGCTTCGACAGTTGAAGACAATAGGTGGATGTACAAGAAGCCAGAGTACAGGAAATTGAATTTATTTGGTAGGAGTCTCTGAAAGAAGCTATAGATCTAAAGAGGCACAAAGCTATAAACCAATTTTAAAATGAGGATCCAAGTTTTGAAATTTAAATCTTTGAAGTTTGGTAGCCAACACTGGTCAATGAAGGCAGATGTTGTGGGTGAACATGACCTTGAGTCATAGCATAGACAGTAGTGTTCTGAATCACCCTGAAGTTTATAAGTTGTGGGGAATAGGAGAAAGACTAGGACAGCATAGGAACACGAATCTGGAACTAACAAGAACATGGATGGGTTCTTGAATATTGAAACAAAATTTGAAATTTACTCATAACAAAAAGTAAGAGATTGATTCACAGTAAGGAGGTCTTAATCTTAGTGAAATGGGCAAAAAGACATAAGATTCAATTTAATGCGATTAGCTGAGCTATCACATTTTGGGTGGAAAAAGAAGATATAAGAGCTTTCTTTTTAGAAAAATACACCAAATACATGAATGTAGGTAGATAAACTCAAACAGCCCACACAGCCTTTTGGGTTAGTGATTTTTGATTTTACATGTCTGGACATGAATATACAGTCTAAAAGTGTGGCATTGGAGAAAAAACAGCAGGTCAAGCAGCATTCGAGGAGCAGGAGAGTTGACATTTTGGACATAAGCCCTTCTTCAGGCTAATGCCCGGAACACCAACTCTT
Source organism: Chiloscyllium plagiosum (assembly GCF_004010195.1). Lineage (NCBI taxonomy): Eukaryota > Metazoa > Chordata > Chondrichthyes > Orectolobiformes > Hemiscylliidae > Chiloscyllium > Chiloscyllium plagiosum. The sequence continues at coordinate 10,949 of NW_025212418.1, read as the reverse complement.
TCCAGCACCACACTTTTCAACTCTGACTCTTCAGCATCTGCAGTCCTCACCTTCTCCTCGACATGAACACAACCACAAAGTAGGAATGATAAATAAGAAACACTAGTTGAGCCATAGTTAAAGTATTATGCAGGAACAAATTACTGCAGATGCTGGAAACAACAAATACTGGAGATCACAGCAAGTCAGACAACATCCATGGAGAGAGAACAAGCTAACTTTTCGGGTCTGGATGAGTCTTCATTCGAGTCCTCTCTGATCCGCTGTGATCTCCAGCCTTTGTTGTTTAAAGTTTTACATGCAGTTTGGGTGCCTCCTTATTGAAGGAATAAAAGCAAGAGGGTGAATACTATCGATTCACCAGCCCAAAACGAGATACGGAAAATATCGCGATGAGGAGACATTTAAAATACTGGAACCATTCCCAAAGGATCAAGAAAAGCTAAAAGTCGAATCAATAGAGAACTTTAAAATTACGTGTTTTGATAATGTGAATAAGGGAAGATTATTTTCTTTGATTGAAGAACTAGCAAACAATGGTCATTGATTTAAATTGTCACTGGAGAGTGAGACATTATTCTTTGTGCACTGGATTGATAAATGATGGTTTGCAGTGACACAAGAGCTAAGACATCTGTTGAAAGATAATAGTGTGCATATTTGAACAATGGAATATACAGGGCTACAAAGAGGTAGTGGCATTGGAGTTGCTGTGGAATTAAGCCAGCAAACACAATGGGTAAAATGGCATCCTTCTGTAATAATCCATTGTTTCAGTTGGATCTCCACAATGGACCTACCTAATAGTAAAATCTAGGTCACCTGAATGCAGGATATGTTATAGACATCAAACTTCTTTGCAATGAATCTCTGTAAAATTAAATATTAACAAATCCATATTAAATGTGAGTGCATTGCAAAGATATGACTGAACAACTCCGAAACAATTACACTCTCTAAAATGTGGAATAAGTTTTAAAGCTTGCCTTATGTACACAATATGCAATTAATTTTGTGAAAGATTATGAAAAAAAATTTAAGGTTGATGATGACAATCATCATCAACATATTTGCTCTCCTCTAGGGCTCCTGTTTGCCAAATGTCATCAATAAATGGGTACCACAAATTAGTGTAATGTAAACAAAACAGTTAAACAACACCAGAATGACCAGTAAAATTGTGTAACATCACATGTAACAGATATCTGCAATTGAGTTACAAGATTGTGTAAATCATCACAGATCGAATTACAATGTCAGATGTACTGCTACTGGAAAGGTGGTTCACTAATGTTATCAGAATCTGTATCCTAAATTACACACTGAACTTCATCCTTGGAATTTCTATTTCAGAACAGTTGCATAATGATGCTCAATTTCCTTAAGGGAATTTTTCAATTGTTTACATAACTTGCCATGCTACTGAAAATTTGAAAACCAAACATGTGACTATAAATTCCATGGCTCCCTCAGAGTTTAAGATACATTCCCATTGTAGGTTAGAAAGGTAGAAAATATCAGATGTTGACAAATCACAACTTTCAATGGTTACAGAATCTGCCCAAATAGAGAAGTCTAAGACTTTTAAGGTAGAAATGTACTATGTGTTACCAGGCTTAATTAAAATATATGGAGAATGAAACAATGTTGAACACTGTACTTTGCAACTGTATAAGAGCGCTGCTTTATTTTTTACATTACTGGATTGTCATGAAGCTCATATATATTACAACTACCTACAATAATGCACCATTGAAATACTGCATTTAACTGGAATATACACCAACAATAAAACCTTTTTTTCAAACAAGCTCATTCTGCCATGAACACTACTTTTATCACTAGACACTTCCAAAAATGGAATTCTATACACTGGCTTACCCCACTTCAAACCAAGATATAACATGAAAATAAAATAATTCTGTGAAATCATGAAGCATATCATTTTAGAAGCTCAGCAAATAGCTTTTTTAATATGCTAGTGTTATTGGTTACATTCAAGGAGGCCCTTTTTAAACAGTAGAAAGGACTTTGACTGGTTGCTTAGTACATAACAAGCAAATGCCTTTGATCAGTAAAAGACAATTTTTCAAATAGCCATATTCTTATTTACATAAACCTGTATTACTTAGATTTATATTTTATATTTAATGGTTCAGGTTTACAACATCTCATTGTTATTTAAATTATGCCTGATGTACTCTATACAAACAAAAAAATTTAAGGTTATACTCACATAAAAATCCACAAAGGGATTGAAAAGTTATTATTCCTGAAATTAAGTTTCCATATGGATTAGGCTTTAGATTCAAGACAAAACCAATTTAGGCCTTGAATTTTATAGAAAACAAGCAGCAAGTAGAACAGAGTTTCAAGATAATTGCAATGGTACAGTTTTGTGCACAAAAGTGCTTTATGAAGCTAATTTAGATAAAATCAGGAACTAGCTACAACCTAAATTTATAGCACTGATTTGAACACATAGATTAGTTTTACATGTGAAATCCATTTTAGTGGTATCTTAATTCTAGGGTGACACCCATTTTAATTTGTCTTTAACTTCTGTAAACTACAACAAAATTGCTTTCCAACATTCCTGATTTAAAAAAAAAAGTAAGCAGCTCTTTTATCATCTGTTTTACTTCTGATTAGATTAGAAGTTTAAGCTTTCACATTCATCCTAAATTAATCTTGAAAGATGGACTCCCGTAGGAGATTATAGGGTGTGTTACATTCTTCACAAGTATAAAAATAGATTGTGAAGAAAAACAAATTACTCACCCCGACTGAAAAAAACTGCACATCTAGTATTATATCCGAGGTGTAAAACGATTGAGGTGAAAGGACCTCACTAACTTAGTTATGTGATTATCAGGTACCTGTACACCACGTTTATTTCATATGAAATCTACGCATCAGATTTATAGATTAGATGACTAAATATGGTTGAGATCAGGGCAAAACTTGGGTTAGTGCAAGAAACTACTTCATGAGAACCAACAAATGCAACATTATTAGGTATACAGCTAATAAATTACAAAAAAAACAAGTTTCTCTTCTTAAAAAAAGCAATCCAAGTGGACTGAATCCATCCAAACTATGTCTTTTAAAAAAAAAGAGGCAGCCAAAATCAGTTGCTTAGTCGAGATCAGATTTGCACTGAAACGCAATTTGAGAATATCATAAAAGGTTGTACAAAATGAAAATCTTTGTTTCTTAAAGTAATGGCAGCAAAGATTGTTAGATCAAAAGCATGTGTGTACATTGACAGCAGTTAATTTAAAAGAAACAGAAATACTGAAGTAGGTAAAGTCATATCATAATGCTATTTCAGTGAATATGGAATAACAGACTACATTTCAGAGATAATTAAATACAAGGTACATATTGTTTCCAGTAGTTCCAAAACACCATTAGTATAAGTTCTCTCTGGTTTAAACCTCATAGAACTGCTGCTACTATTGTTTGATTTTTGTAGCTCAGTAAGTGATACATCAGAAAACTGTTTTGAAAGTAATGAGATTCTCGAATTGACAGTTAATGAAGCTTCAAAAGATCACAAAAGCTCACGTGGAATCCAACATTTGTCAGTTAAACCCCGCTGATCTCCCTTGCACCAAACCTCTCTTGTGATCAAGGCTTTCTTAAATCTGAAATTAACAAAAAAAACCAAACATACGGTGGGCAAAAAACACAGCTTCTTTGCGATTGCAGGGCTCAGACTGGTTCAGCTGCACCATGAGGGATGATCTATGGTCATTAAGAGCTAATTTGAATAATCAATATGACACCTTATTTTTTTGATGCAAACAGGATTGCTACAGCAAGGTGTCTGACCGTCACATCACAGTCATGGCCTACTTTAACCTCTAATTAGATTTAGGTGATTATCCCTTCACTCTCTTACAAGTGTATAGTCTGGATAAGCAGTAACAAAGGGTATGTGCTATTTATGCTGGTTTGCAGGCTGCAGGTTATCCAGGGAGATACGGCAAGATCTTGGAAACGATTGTTATTCATATCGTCTACAGTTTTATAATAGTCACAGTTTTCATCCGAAGTAACTGAAAAATGGCCCAAAGCACTTGGCAAATGAGGACCATTTCAAGACATGAGCATTATACAAATGCAAATCCAAGGTAAAATACTAAGAAAATAATCCAAAACTGATGTGCGTTTTGGAGCATAAACATCTAGGATAGAGTTCCAGTGAGGTTTCCAGCTATTCTTCCTGTTAAATGTAACCGAGTTAAGGCCTTTTATAGCATTTGATATTATTAACATTACACGTAAATAGTTTAACATCACAGAAAGGCTGACAATTATCCTGCACCAAAGAAGAAAAAACATTTTAATAGCAGTTAAATCTATTTTTCTTGCCCACATGATTCAATAAGATTACCTTATTAAGTATTTTGCTGCAAAGGTCATTAGAAATCTGTCAAATTCATGAACTTTTTAAAATTTTGTATTTCAAGCTGTCCTCAAAAGAATTTGTTAAATGCATAGCTTCCCAAGACCTTGGAAGATAAAAGACTATCCAACATCAATGAAATTTTAAAAAGAATTATATTTTAAAAGTACCTTGATGATCTTGTCTTTTTATTTCTCAAATTCAAATTCAGTTGAAAGAAATCCCTTTATTTACATCTAACTTCAGAGCAAGATAGTTAATAATCATTTTTTAAAAATTAAACTTCAAGGTTCAGCTTTTATTCAATTTCCTTTAGAATTTGGATCAAGTAAGCCTGCAAAATACTCAAATCACATGATTAAAAACATTCGAAAAATTTCACTAATAGTGTAACTAACAGCTAGAATGGTTTCAGATTACACAAATATTGGCAAATTAACAACTGAAACAGATGATTAAAATGATTTCTGGTTATACAATATAAAGAAACATTACAATTCAGGCATCATGCTTGAATCTGATTACATAAATGTTTAAATTCAGAAATAATTAATTGGCTGTAATGTTCTTTAGGAAGTCCTGCAAATCATGAATGGTGCTAAATAAATGAAACATCTTCCCTTTCTTATTTATATCTCATACTTTTTATACATTAAGTTTGCAACACATTTACACCTGATTGTTTTATATATGTTAGAGAAACACCAGAGATAGGAAATATACAGTTGTGAAAACAAGCTATAGACAAATGTGTAATGGAAAATTAACAAAAATTAACATTTACTGTGAAATCTAAAAGGGAATGTTTTGTTAAATTTAATACTTTGCTAAACTTTGCAAACACTTTGCTGAATTCTGCAGTCGAGGAGACAGCTTGTCTTTGCTGAAGTTTGCAAACATTCAACCCGGCCTTGCGAGCAGCTGAATTTAGTAAAAAGCTAAGGAAAACATAAAGACAGTTATGTCCACAGAAAGGGAATGAGAAAATAAGAGCTTGAATGTTTCCCAGCCTTTGTCCTTGAGCATGTGATAAGAATAGTATAAAATGTATATGTGAATTTTGTTCACGGCCCTTACACAAAGCGCCTTTGCCAAGTGTAATGGCCCCCCTGCATGCAGAGGTTAAAAAATAAAGTGTTTTCTTTGCTCTTGCGAGCAGTTGAGTCGAGGCGATTTAATTTCCACGACAAATGTTAATGGGAAAGTACTGAGCATGTGTATAAACAATAAAAAGGATGAGTCACAAAATTTACCAATGGGAGAAATAGAAATGGAATAACTGAATAATTTTAAATATTTTGGGGGAAACTATCTCAGCTACCATTTTGCCTTCTTCCCTAACTTTTTGCTGTCATAGCTAGATAGAAGTTTTGGAACTGAATATTTTTGTTAAATTACTAAATTTACAGCAATGTAATAAAAATATATAGAAAAGGATACCCTGTGTGTTTCAAATGCCCACATCAAATAAAGTTAATGAACTACAGCAATGTTAGAGCCATGACCTTGAGCTCCCAAATCTTAGTGTCAGTTCAGATTTCACAAGATAGCAGGTTTTAGCAAGCACCAGATTACCCGTATGCAAAGTTTTCAGGAATGACAAAGTCAAAGTTATCACTAGTCACAAAGTGTACTGGTAGCCTATTGAGAACAAAGCCTACAGGAAGATTATATTTAGGAGCAGTGATCATAACCAGAATTTTGTTCCTCTGTAAATAATATGATTACAAAGTAAATACAAGAAAAATGATAAGTTCTTCAACTTTTTAACCTAGAAATTAAAAAAAAATCTGTCTCAACTTATTCTCTCTAAGTCAGCAAGTGTAAGAGTCAATTATTGCAGAAATTCAGAGTGGTGATATACACAAGCTCAATGGCTTTCTGCAATTTGTATGTCTGCTAATGCATTTTACCAGGAGCATTTCTCAAAAAGAACTTTTAACTGTATAATCGGTAAGAAATTCCACACAACGTTTGTTATCAATCAATTTTGGAAGAAGATTCTGAAAGACTGTTACATGTTAAACATTGTTACAGTCAGTTCTACTATAACACGTGTTTCTTCAATGTGAATTGCCTTTAATGCGATTGAAGAATTTAGACCATTATTTGTAGAACGTGAACTTTCCTTGCCTGTATTGGCCATAATGTGATTCTGGTCCCATTAGTTTAGATGGCGCGGCCATTGCACGATTTTGTTATATCGCATGAGAATGGAATTATCGTGTTATATCAGAACAGAGTGTATTTTACCCGTCCTTCAGTGGCACAAAAATAAGAATTTTCATTTATGTAACACCCTTAACATTATAAAATGACTAAAGGTACTACAATCTGATTGACAATGAATTGCAGAAGGACATATTTGAACAAAAGAATCATAAGCTTGGTTAAAGAGGTAGATTTTAAGACAATCTTATAAGAATGAAGAGAGTGGTACAGAGGCTTAGGCAGGGAATTCAAAAGTGTTAATCAGATTTCACTGAAAACATGGTCACCAATGTTGGAGCAATTAAAATAAGTATGCACAAACAGCCAGAATTGGAGGAATGCTGATACCTTGGTCGGTTGGGAGTCTGAAGTAAATTACAGAGAAAGGGAGGGAAAACATGGATAGTAAGAAGGGGTCTTTAAAATAAGGTGCTGCTGAACAAAGATCCAATGTAAATCATCAAGCAAAGGATAATAAGTAAAGAGAAATTAGTGAAAATCAAGAGACTTATAGAATTTCAGAAATATCTAATGATTACTTTGTAGTCATTGCTAGCTGTGTCCTTTTTGTACATAGCTCTCAAGTTCTGGATTTCACCATTTTTCACCAGGGATTAACCATTGCTCTCTATGTTAAAGCTTACCTCTTCAAATGAACCTTTTAAATCACTCATCCTAATATTTCTTAATTAGCTAGTTATGAAAATTTGTCTGATTATATTCCTATGAACTATCTTGCTTTCCAATGTTAGTGGCACTTTAAATCTCTAATTTCTTGTAATCGAAAGAAGATTCAAATCAGATTCACCTTTTCTTCAATTTTTTTCCCCTATTTAAAAAAAAATCTTAAAAAGGGAGAAATTAAAGTACTAAGTTTTCCCTTGCATTACATGAAAGATCAATACTGATTTAAGGAAATGTGCTGCAGACAGATATTAAACCTCTTTCCAAATCCTTTCTCACTTGCATGTGATCATCCGAGAAATTCTTTTGGTCTTAGCGAGTTTTGAGAAGATTTGTAGCTCAGCGAGCAAACCTATATCCAAAATTCTTTTGGTTTAGACAAACCCAATGTAACAGTCTTAAAGGCACATATCTGAATAATTAACAATTCCAGACAAGAAAGAAACACAACTTAGATATTAAGCACCTGCGCTTCTCCCAATCTAGTACAAACCTTGCCCTGGCAGACATGCACTAGTTTTTGAGGTAGCATTCTGCAACTAACACACATTATCGCAATGATAAAGAAAACTGATATTTGGTCAGTGTAAGACAAGCATTAGGCATCAAAACTCACAAAAGTCCTTCTCATTCTGCTCACTCCAACCTCAGATAGAAAGCAGATCCCATCAGTAAACAAGATAAGGTTCAGAAAAATTAAACTCCATGAGAAGAAGATAAAATGAGAATGCAGTACTGCAGCTGGAAGTAGCAGCAAAAAGAAAAAAAAGATAGACAATACCGCTACACTAACATACCTGAAAATCACCCCTTCTTCTCTCCTACCACACAAGTAAAACAGATTCCATGCATTTACAGACACAAACATCACCTACCTTCCACCCCTTTCGTCAGCTTTGACTCCTACTCTCAACTCAAGAAAATCCCCAGCCTTCCTGATTGTCATTTATTTTCTTCCAATGTGCAACGTCACAGAAGACAGACTAGCATACAATTCTGTGCCTCATGCACACCTGTATCTGTTGACCATCAGGCATCAAAACTGATAAGCAATACACTAAATTATATATTTATAAGTTGCAACTAATCATGACCAAATGCAAAACAGAATTCAATAACTTATCACGTAAACACTGATGAATTATGAGCTACCAGTCAAAGCTACACTTACATAAATAGCAAGCCAATTAAATTATTCCAAACTGAACTGAAAATATTACTGATAGCCATCTTAGACTGTCACTAATTCAAGGACATGATGATAACTTGAAATGAAATAGTTTTACAAAAACAAAAACATTTTAATAAAAAGATTAAACTTATCAATACAACAACACATTTTATGGCCCATTTGTGTGGCTAAAAGTAACTCTCAATCAAAGTTCTGTAATTCTTTGAGAAATCCACAATGGGAACAATTAATGGTAACTGTGTCAGACTGCTACTTGTGGCATGTAACCTGCTAAAATTCACAATCCCACATAAGAACTACCATAAAAGAAATATATTTTGGCAAATCTTTTCATCTTGATCTCATCAGAACAATTCACAAGAATACCAATTCAAGGATAAAGCCAACATTCACACTGCATGAGAAACCAGTACTGATTGATTGGCAAGTGGACTCTAATTGAAATATGCATTGCTATAGACAGCGCACTTGTCATTTCCCCTTGGATTGGTATTCTTTCAAACTGTTACGGTCATTTTGGACTCCACACATAAACTCAGTTTCTCTCTTTACAGGTATGCCAGACCTGCCGAGTTTCTCCAAAATTTTCTATTTTCACGTTCAATTAGCTTTCTTGATTATGTGCTGTAATCTGCATACTAATATTTTGTGACTCATGCACCAGAACATCCGCACCTCAGAAGTTTATACGAAAAGGCTCTGAAAGAGTTATACAGACTCAAAACAGGAATTGCAGTTCTCTTTCAGCAAATACTGTCATATCTTGCGTTTTTAATGATTAATTATTTAATGATAAAATAAATAAAAAGCAACATAAAAAATTAATGTATTAACTTTACCAACAATTCGTACACTATGTTAAAACCTAACAAGGGAAAAGGGCTGAACAACTTTTCAGAGATTCATCAACAGCTAGGTCCTTCCTCCATATTTGAGCAAGAAAAAATCAGCTCCAATTAACGTATCTCCATCTCTAACTGTCTTTTTTAAATTTCAAAACATACTCTATTCATTTAAAAAAGTTTATATATACATAGTTACAAATGCAGTTCAGTTCTGTACAGAAGCATATCAAGGAAACAAACAAACATTGGAGTATGACTCTACCCAAACAAAACAAAGGCATCTCTTACTTGAACTGGACTATATTTACATGCATTTGAGGCACCATGAGGGTCCAATAACTAAATGGACTCCCATTTAACTTCAGCAGGAAGACCTCAGACAGTGGTCTTTCCCTACTACATCTTGACAGCAGCTGCCCCATGCTTTACTGCACACTTCAGATGTAGTTCTGGACCTTGGAATGTGCTAGTCTGCCATTCCCCTTCCAACCGCTTCAAGGGCAGTAGGTGGTAGTGTAGACCAACCAGGCATACACAAAGGATCTTAAAGGTAGTGCCCTTCTCACCACCAGCCAAGTAACGTCTTGGTGCTTGTTGGAAAGTTCTGGTGATAGAGGCATTCTGCCAAATGACTGACAGTCTGCTCAGGGAACCACACAACAGGATCCATCCTCTCCTTTTCCCACAGGGTCTTGAAGACGTGACATGCTGACTACTTCCTGATGGACTTTTGGTCAAACCTGTTTTTATTTACAAATTTCTCCACAAAGTATAGGTGATACAGAATGGTCCAGCTGTATCTCTCACTGCCTGTCTCAAGATCCTGACTACCAGTCACGGGATCTTTATTTTGTGCATTCGTTGAGGTGCTGTTGACTGGCTGCTCTAGGGTCCTTTTCTCACCTGCTCTTCAAGCAAGACAAAGGGTTTTGATAGTCTATCCCTTTTTTCAGTAAAAACACATAATTATCATTAAGACTAATTAGTCAGCATGTATAAGGACTTGCCGATTCTAAATGCCTCCTGATGCAAGTAAAAGTTCAACAGTTCTTCCGAGAGGTTGTTACATATTTTAAGTGTTTTCCATAAAACGATTTGATAATGTACAAATGTTGCCATTTTATCTGAAATAGGTTTTTTTTAAATTTAGCAAATTCAGATAATGATGTCTGACACGTGAAATTTACACTTTGAAACTTGCATGCTGTTAATTTTTTCTATAATTTGTAATGTGCTGCAAATAATCATATTTCTTCCTGAAGTCCTGCAAAAATCCGCAAAAGGAATGGAAACTTTCAAAGGAAGAAAGCTGTGAAGTTTTCACAATCTAATATTTAATATATGCAAAACCTTTTAGTAATGCACAAAAATATTAAATGAGGATAATTTTTTATGGATTTTCTAGTTTAATATTAGTTTCTAGTGTTTATTATGAAAATACAGATCACAAACAATTAATCAGCTCAATCACTTGATAATGTCAGAAAAGACCTTTATAATTGACTCAAAATATTGTGATTCGTACAAGCATGTGAACAAGAAAGTGGAACCTGCCATTCAGCCGCTCAAGCTTGCCATTTGATAAGTTCATGGTTGATCTGAT
>NW_025212417.1:26151-26542 GCF_004010195.1 Chiloscyllium plagiosum | reverse complement strand
CTGATGATTCCTGCTTTCTATTTATATGTTTGGGTTTCTTTGGGTTGGTGATGTCACTTCCTGTTATTTTTCTCAGGGGTGGTAGATGGGGTCTAACTCAATGTATTTTTTGATAGAGTTCCGGTAGGAATGCCATGCTTCTAGGAATTCTCGTGCATGTCTCTGTTTGGCTTGTCCTAGGATGGATGTGTTATCCAAGTCGAAGTGGTATCCTTCCTCATCTGTATTTAAGGATAATAGTGAGAGAGGGTCATGTCATTTTGTGCCTAGTTGGTGTTCATGTATCCTGGTGGCTAGTTTTCTGCCTGTTTGTGCAATGTAGTGCTTGTTATAGTACATTGTTACAGTACAGTAATGTAACAAACACTACATTGGACAAACAGACAGAAAA
>NW_025212417.1:15672-21823 GCF_004010195.1 Chiloscyllium plagiosum | reverse complement strand
ACCACTTTGTTGATGTTACCTGTAAACTTACGAACCATGCCTCCGTTAATCACATCAAAGTTGATTATATCCGTGATAAAAAGCAGTGAGCTCACCACTGATTCTTTCAGAACACCGCTGGCCACAGGTCTTCAGTCTGGAAAACAATCCATTACCTTCAATCCAATTTTATATCCAATTGGTTAGCTTTTTCTAGATTACATATAACCTAATTTTAGTATTCTGTCTACGATGAGGTACCGTATTAAATACCTTGCTGAAGTCTGTGTAAAAAATGTACACCAGAGTGTCTTCTTCAATCTTCTTTGTCACCTCTTCATAATACACAATCACATTAATTAGACATGATTTCCATCGCACAAATCCATATTGACAATCCCTAAGCAGTCCTTGTCTTTCTAAATAGATGTAAATCCTATCCCTCAGAATCCCCTCCCACGAACTCCTCGACACTGACGTTGGCTGAGTGAGTCGATAATTACCTGAGTTTTATTGGCTTACTGCTCCCTATTCTCGCCCCACTGCTCCACTGGCCACAAAAATAATTACAACTAGGTTGGTGATATGGCCAATGATATAGTTCTCAGAGTGTGTTGGGGTCAGTGTTAGGAACAAGTCAGGGAGATTGCTGTACTCTGCTAAAACATCACATCTATGACCAAAACAAAGTTACACCGGTTCTATGACCTGCAGACAATGGTCGGCTCACAGTCATCCTGAACAGAAGGTACTACATTGAGAAAGCCAATCTACTACTCGCAGACACCAACACCTACCAACAGGTGGCGCTAGACCCGACCCCACATCCAGGAAACAAAATTAAATATCTCCTAAGAAAATTACACAATTCTGGACAATTAAACAAGACGGAATTCCAGAAAATGCAACCAGACGGACCAACGTCCCACGATTCTACAGACTACCAAAAAACCATAAACCAGGAACATCCCTCAGACCCATAGTCTCACTACCCGGAGCACCAACTTCCAGACTGGCAAAAGAACTACACGCTTGAATGAAATACCTCGTAGAAGAGTCACAACATTCCATCCACTCCACCCAGGAAATCCTGAAAATCATCAAAAACACCAAAATAGAAGAAGACGAAACAATGATTTCATTCTACATAACAGTACTGTTCAACTCCATCAACATCGACCTGGCAAAGGAAACACTTACCACACTTTTAGAAGAGACCATCACATACACATCCCAACCACCATTGGCCTGTGCCTCACCACCCACATCACCTTCAACAACATAATCTACAAACAAACCAACGGCACACCCATGGGATCTCTGCTGTCAGGATTCATAGCAGAAGCGATAATGCAAAGACTAGAACAAACAGCCCTACCAACAATCAAACCAAAAATCTGGGTCCGCTACGTAGATGACACCTTTGTCATCACAAAACGAGACAAGATAGAAGAGACATTTAACATCATCAACAACACCCTCACCGGCATAAAGTTCACCAAAGAGGAAGAAACCGACAACAAACTCGCATTCCTGGGACACGCCAGAGAATTCCTTGAAGCCTGGCACTCCAACCACAACGCCATAAACAAACACATAGATCTAGATGCCATCTATCAACCCCTCAAAAAACGAACAGGAAATGACATTACCACAAACCCCAGCAACCCCATCCAGGAGAAAGATATAAATAGAAAGCAGGAGACAACAGCTTCGCTTCACTTGGAGGTCGCCACTGATGATGTTACCTAACCAGGTAATGAAACGTCTGGATATCAAACCGACAGCTCGGCGAGCAAACCTACACCCTAAACCTCAACCTGAGATACAAACCTTCACAAACCTTGCACTCATTTCCCAGCACTTGCCCCATAGCATTCTCGTTCTTCCCTGTCCATGTATTTGCCCAAATGCCGTTTACACATCCTTAATATAAATGCTTCAATCACTTCCGTTGGCAGCTTTGTGTACCACTCCCTGTGTAAAACAGTTTTCATCAGTTTCCATTTTATTCTTTCCCCTCTCACCTTAAACTGATTTCCCAACTCTAGGCAAAAAAAGGCTGGGTCCATTCACCCTATCCATGCAAACTATATAAGATCCCTTTCAGTCTCCTATGCTCGAAAGAAAAATGCCCTCGCTTGTCCAACCTCTCCCTAAAATTCATACTGTTTAGTCCTGGCAACATTTTTGCAAATTCTATCTGCACATATTCCAAATTAAAAACATCCTTCAGATCGCAATGTGACTAAAACTGAACACAACACTCCAAGTGCAGCCTCACCAACATCCTGTGTAACTGCAACATAACTTCTCAACTGCTCTCCTCCATGTACTGACCGATGCATGCTAGTGTGGCAAAAGCCTTCTTCACTACCATGTCTAACTATGACCCCACTTTCAGAGAATGGTCCATCTGCTCAACTACACTACTTAAGGTTCTACCAATCACCATTAAACTCCTACCTTGATCTAGCATTACCAAAATATTCCTCGGCCCACTTCTCCAATTTGATCTAGGTCCTGCTGCAATGTCTGATATACTTCGTCACTGTCCACGATACCACCTATTTTAGTGTCATCTTCAAGTTTCCTAATCATGCCTTGTACATTCGCAAGAATATCATTGATACAGATAACAAACAGCAATGGGCCCAGCAGCGACCGCTGAGGCACTTTATGTGTCACAGGCCTCCAGTCCGAGAGCATCCTTCCACTATTACCCTCTGTTTACTACCATGAAGCCAATTGTGTGTACAATTTGCCAGCTCTCTCTGGATCCCATGCAATTCTAACCTTCCAGACCAGCCTATCAATGGTAGCCTTGTCAAAGGTCTTACTGAAAATCATCCAGACTACGTCTACCACCCTACCCTCATCAACATTCCTGGTCACTTCATCAATGAACTCAAACAAATTTTAGAGGCATGATCTCCCACTCACAAAACCATGCAATCTTTCCAGTCTCAAAACAACGATTAATAATTATTATTAAAATTAACAATAACAAACTAATAAATAATAATAAGATGACATTTTCAATGGAGAATTAATTATCCATGGTATGTGACATTGGAACGTGCATCATGGGTGAAGGGCAGAATAGATTTTGTACCTGTGTCATTGAACTGTGTTGAAAAAAAGCAAGGTTGGCATGGTGGTTCAGTGGCTAATGCTGCTGCCTCATAATGCCATGGATCCGGGTTTGGTTCCAGCTTCGGGTGACTCTCTGTGTGGAGTTCGCACATTCTCACTGTGTTTGTGTGTGTTTCCTCTGGGTGCTCCATTTTCCTTCCATAATCCAAAGATGCATAGGTCAGGTGAATTGGCCGTGCTAAGTTACCCATAGTGTTATGTGCATTCGTCAGGGGTAAATATAGTGTAGGGGAATGGGACTGGGTGGGTTACTGTACGGAGCATCGGTGTGGCCTTGTTGGGCCAAATGGTCTGTTTCCATACTGTAGGGAATTGGAAAAAAAATTTCTAAACAAACCCTATCTTTCCAAATGCACATATATCTTATCCCTCAGAGTCTTCTCAAGTAACCTACCTACCACAGATGTTAGGTTTCCTGGTCTATAGATCCCAGATTTTTCTTTGCTTCATTTCTTGAGTAATGGCACAACATTTGTTACCCTCCAATATTCTGGAACCTAAACTGTAGCTACCGATGATGCAAAAATATCAACCAGGTCCCGTAGTTTCTTTTGTAGCCTCTTGCAGTATTCTTGGATGCATCTGCTTAGGACCAGGAGATTCAACCACCTTCATACATTCTAATGCATCCAACACGTTCTCTCCCATGATATTAACTCAACCCAAGATAACACCACGACCTTTGTTAACCTCCCAAGTCTTCATGTATTTATCCACGATAAAGGCAGAGGAGAAATATTCATTGAGAATCTCGCAAATCTCCTACGGTTCTAGACATGCACGTCCACTTTGGACCTTGAGGGGTCATATTCACATTTAGTTATTCCTTTTAGTTCAATATACTTAAAGAACCTCTTAGGATTCACCCTCATCTTCTCAGCCAAAGCTATCTTGTGCCCTCTTTTCGCCCTCCTGATTTCCTTCTTCAGTAAACTAGGTCATCCCCTGTACACCTCTAGGGATTCCCTCGATCCCAGCTGCCTGGAACTGATCCACACCTTCTTTTCGCTGGTCAAAGCCTCAATATCTCCTGACATCCGAGGTTCCCTCTTCCTACCAACCTTGCCTTTTACCCTCAGACGAACATATAGACCTTGAACTGTAGACATGTCACTTTTAAAGGCCTCCCACTTGCAGGAGGTCCCTTCTCCTCCAAACAAACCCCTCCAACCAACCCCTACAAGCTCCTATCTAATTCCATCAAAATTCGCCTTGCCTCAGTTTTGAACTTGAACATGTGGACCAGTTTTATCCTTCTCCATAACTATTTAAAAATTTATAGAACTCTTGTCACTGTTCCCAGAGTGCTCCCTCACTGCCACTTCGGTCGCCTGTCCTGCCCTAGTCCTAGTCCCTCCTCCCTACCTTTTATCTTAGCCTGCTGGACACACTTTCCTCATTCCTAAAGAAGGGCTTGTGCCCGAAATGTCGATTCTCCTGTTCCCTGGATGCTGCCTGACCTGCTGCGCTTTTCCAGCAACACATTTTCAGCTCTGATCTCCAGCATCTGCAGACTTCACTTTCTCCTTCTTAGAGTAGGTCATTTTTCGTCCCTTCCCGAGTTACACCCTCTACTTACTGCTTGAGGAAACTATTCTGAACACACTTAATAAATACACCCCATCTCAGTCCTTAATTCCATGTCATTCCCAGTCTATGTTAGGATAATTAAAATGTCCTACTAATGCAATCCTATTGACCCTGCAAGTCTCCCCAGTCTGTCTGCACATTTTTGTTCTCCGAATTACTTGTTTACTATTTGGGGGCCTATAGTGCAATTTAAATACTACCACCATTCCCTTCTTATTTCTTTGCTCCCCGACAAATCCTCATTGGATGATCCATCAGTTATTTTACTGCTGTGATACTCGCCTTAATCAAAAGTGAAACTCCCCGTCCCCTCCTTCCACCATCTCTGTCCCGCATTGAGCACCTGTTCCCTGGTACATTAAGCTGCCAGTGCTGTCCCTCCCTTAGACATGTAAATGTAATGGCTATCATATCCCTGTTTCACCTACCTATCCACGCCGTGAGTTCATCAGCCTTACCTCTCAGCCATCTTGCATTGAAACAGTTGCAATTTAATCCAACAGGCATTCCTTGCTCCCTATCATGTTCCAGCCTGACCTGTCTCTTCACTTTACTGTTTCTGATTACTGCATCTCCTTCCAGCCTCGCACTTGCCTCCCTGCTGATGAGGATTCCACCTCTCGCCAACCCCAGCCAATCTAGTTGAAACCCTCCCTTGCCCCAGTAGCAAACCTGCCTGCCAGGATATTGATCTCCTTCCAGTTCAGGTACAACGCGTCCTTCCAGAACACGTCACCTCTGCCCCTCAAAAGATCCCAGTAAAGCAAAAATCTCTGCCCCATGCACCAAATCTTAAGCCACCCCTTCATCTGCCATATCCTCCTGTTCTTACCCTCACTAGCACGGAGCACTGGAAGTAAACTGAATATTACCACTGTCATGGTCCTGTCTTTTATCCTTCTCCCTATCTCTCTACAATCACTCTGCAAGGATGTCATCACTATTTCTACCTGTGTCATTCTGACATTTTTACCAATGCGCACAATGACCTCTGGCTCATTCCCCCCATCCCCACCCCAGGTGAGAACGTTCTGCAGCCGCTATAAGACATCCTGGACCCTGGCATGTGGGAAGCTACACACCATTCCGGATTTCCATTTACAGCCACAGAATCTCCTGTCTGTTCCCCTCACTATCGATTACTTCTGTAGTTATTCTGCTCGCACAACCTTCTGACAATGGGATTTATTCCTGAAACAGTTGTATTTAGCTGAATTGCTTTGCTTCAGGCAGTGGGGAGATGTTAATGAATCCTCATCAGGAATCCTTCATTACTGGGAAAGAAGACTGGGCGCTTTTTTTTCGCTCCCACACATTAGTGTGATGAGTGACAGGGAAACAGAAAGGGAGCAATAGACTGTTCCTCCACTGATAGGCTGCATTTTCCATCTGTAAGTTAAATCAGTAACGTTATCAGTCCCACACT
>NW_025212417.1:10065-14410 GCF_004010195.1 Chiloscyllium plagiosum | reverse complement strand
CTTCCCCCGTTTGTATCCCATTGCAGACGCTCTGCCTTCCCCCGTCTGTATCCGATTGCAGACGCTCTGCCTTCCCCCGTCTGTATCCCATTGCAGACGCTCTGCCTTCCCCCGTCTGTATCCCATTGCAGACGCTCTGCCCTCCCCCGTCTGCAACCCATTGCAGACGCTCTGCCTTCCCGTCTGGATCCCATTGCAAACTCTCTGCCTTCCTCCTGTCTGTATCCCATTGCAGACGCTCTGCCTTCCCCCTGTCTGTATCCCATTGTAGATTCTCTGCCCTGCCCCTGTCCGTATCCCATCGCAGTCTCTCAGCCCTCCCCATCTGTATCCCAATGTAGACACTCTGCCCTCCCCCTTGTCTGTATCCCATTGCATAGTCTCTGCCCTCCCTGTCTGTATCCCATTGCAGACACTCTGTCCTCCCCCTCTCTGGATCCCATTGCAGAGTCTCTGCCCTCCCCTGTCTGTACCCCATTGCAGACGCTCTGCCCTTCCCCTGTCTGTATTCCATTGCAGACGCTCTGCCCTCCCCCTGTCTGTATCCCATTGCAGACGCTCTGCCCTCCCCCGTCTGCAACCCAATACAGACGCTCTGCCTTCCCCGTCTGTATCCCATTGTAGATTCTCTGCTCTGCCCCTGTCTGTATCCCATCGCAGTCTCTCTGCCCTCCCCATCTGTATCCCAATGTAGACACTCTGCCCTCCCCCTGTCTGTATCCCATTGCAGAGTCCCTGCCCTCCCCCTGTCTGTATCCCATTGCAGACGCTGTGCCTTCCCCCTGTCTGTATCCCATTGCAGACACTCTGTCCTCCCCCTCTCTGGATCCCATTGCAGAGTCTCTGCCCTCCCCTGTCTGTACCCCATTGCAGACGCTCTGCCCTCCCCCTCTCTGTATCCCATTGCAGAGTCCCTGCCCTCCCCCTCTCTGTATCCCATTGCAGAGTCTCTGCCCTCCCCTGTCTGTACCCCATTGCAGACGCTCTGTCCTTCCCCGTCTGTTTCACATTGCAGACGCTCTGCCTTCCCCTTGTCTGTATCCCATTGCAGATGCTCTGCCTTACCCCTGTCTGTATCCCATTGCAGACGCTCTGCCCTCCCCCTGTCTGTATCCCATTGTAGATACTCTGCCCTGCCCCTGTCTGTATCCCATTGCCCTCCCCCATCTGTATCCCATTGTAGACACTCTGCCCTTCCCCGTCTGTATCCCATTGCAAACTCTCAGCCCGCCCCCTGTCTGCATCCCATTGCAGAGGCTCTGCCCTATTGCAGACGCTCTGCCTTCCCCCTGTCTGTATCCCATTGCAGACGCTCTGCCTTCCCCCTGTCTGTATCCCATTGCAGACGCTCTGCCTTCCCCCTGTCTGTATCCCATTGCAGACACTCTGTCCTCCCCCTCTCTGGATCCCATTGCAGAGTCTCGGCCCTCCCCTGTCTGTGTCCCATTGCAGACGCTCTGCCTTCCCCCTGTCTGTATCCCATTGCAGACACTCTGTCCTCCCCCTCTCTGGATCCCATTGCAGAGTCTCGGCCCTCCCCTGTCTGTATCCCATTGCAGACGCTCTGCCTTCCCCCTGTCTGTATCCCATTGCAGACGCTCTGTCCTTCCCCGTCTGTATCACATTGCAGACGCTCTGCCTTCCCCCTGCCTGTTTCACATTGTAGATACTCTGCCCTGCCCCTGTCTGTATCCCATTGCCCTCCCCCATCTGTATCCCATTGTAGACACTCTGCCCTTCCCCGTCTGTATCCCATTGCAAACTCTCAGCCCGCCCCCTGTCTGCATCCCATTGCAGAGGCTCTGCCCTCCCGCTGACTGTATCCCATTGCAGACGCTCTGATATCCCATTGCCCTCCCCCATCTGTATCCCATTGTAGACACTCTGCCCTTCCCCGTCTGTATCCCATTGCAAACTCTCAGCCCGCCCCCTGTCTGCATCCCATTGCAGAGGCTCTGCCCTCCCGCTGACTGTATCCCATTGCAGACGCTCTGACCTCCCTGTCTGTATCCCATTGCAGACTCTCCGCACTCCCCCTGTCTGTATCCCATTGTAGACACTCTGCCCTCCCCCTCTCTGTATCCCATTGCAGAGTCTCTGCCCTCCCCAGTCTGTATCCCATTGCAGACGCTCTGCCTTCCCCCTGTCTGTATCCCATTGCAGACGCTCTGTCCTTCCCCGTCTGTATCACATTGCAGACGCTCTGCCTTCCCCTTGTCTGTATCCCATTGCAGATGCTCTGCCGTCCCCCTGTCTGTATCCCATTGTAGATACTCTGCCCTGCCCCTGTCTGTATCCCATTGCCCTCCCCCATCTGTATCCCATTGTAGACACTCTGCCCTCCCCCGTCTGTATCCCATTGCAAACTCTCAGGCGGCCCCCTGTCTGCATCCTGCTCTTCCATCCCCTGTCTGTATCCCATTGCAGACGCTTTGCCCTCCCCTGTCTGTATCCCACTGCAGACGCTCTGCCTTCCCCCTGTCGGTATCCCATTGCAGATGCTCTGACTTCCCCCGTCTGTATCCCATTGTAGATGCTCTGCCCTCCCCCTGTGTGTATCCCATTGTATATACTCTGCCCTGTTCCTGTCTGTATCCCATTGCAGACACTCTGGCCTTCCCCTGTCTGTATCCCATTGCAGAGTCTTGGCCTTCCCTCTGTCTGTATCCCATTGTAGAGTCTCTGCCCTCCCCCTGTCTGTATCCCATTGCAGACTCTCTGCCCTCCCCCTGTCTGTGTCCCATTGCAGACTCTCTGCCCTCCCCCTGTCTGTATCTCATTGCAGACTCTTTGCCCTCCCCGGCTGTAACCCATTACAGACGCTCTGCCTTCCACTGTCTGTATCCCATTGCAGAGTCTCTGCCCTCCCCCTGTTTGTATCCCATTGCAGACTCTCTGCTCTCCCCCGTCTGTATCCCATTGCAGACTCTCTGCCCTCCCCCTGTTTGTGTCCCATTGCAGACTCTCTGCCGTCCCCCTGTCTGTATCCCATTGCAGACTCTCTGCCCTCCCCCTGTCTGTATCCCATTGCAGGCGCTCTGCCCTCGCTGTCCGTATCCCATTGCGGACGCTCTGTCTTCCACCTGTCTGTATCCCATTGCAGACTCTCTGTCCACCCCCGTCTGTATCCCTTTGTAGACATTCTGCCTTCCCTCTGTCTGTATCCCATTGCAGAGTCCCTGCCATCCCCCTGTCTGTATCCCATTGCAGACGCTCTGCCCTCCCACTGTCTGTATCCCATTACAGATGATCGGCCCTCCCCGGTCTGTATCTCATTGCAGACGATCTGACCCTCCCCCCTGTCTGTATCCCATTGCAGACGATCTGCCCTCCCCCTGTCTGTATCCCATTAGACACTCTGCCCTCCCCTGTCTATATCCCATTGCAGACTCTCTACCCTCCCACTGTCTGTATCCCATTGCAGACGATCTGCCCCTCTCCTTATCTGTATCCCATTGCAGACGATCTGCCCCTCCCCCGTCTGTATCCCATTACAGACGATCTGCCCCTCCCCCTGTCTTTATCCCATTGCAGATGATCTGCCCCTCCCCCTGTCTGTATCCCATTACAGACGATCTGCTCTCACCCTGTCTGTATCTCATTGCAAACACTCTGCCCGCCCCCCTGTGTGTATCCAATTGCACAGTCTCTGCCCTCCCCTGTCTGTATCCCATTGTAGACACTCTGCCCTCACCCGGTCTGTATCCTACTGCAAACACTCTGCCTCTGCCTGTCGGCATCCCATAGCAGACGCTCTGCCCTCCCCCTGACAGTATCCCGTTGCAGAAGCCCTTCACTCCCCCTGTCTGTATACCATTGCATAGGCTCTGCACTCCCCTTGTCTGTCTCCCATTGCGGACACTCTGCACTCCCCCTGTCTGTATCCCATTGGAGACACTCTGCCGTCCCCCTGTCTAAATCGCATTGCAGACTCTCTGCCCTCCCCCTGCTTGTGCCCCATTGCAGACGCTCTGCCTTACCCCTGCCTGTATCCCACTGTAGATGCTCTGCCTTCCCCCTGTCTGTATCCCATTGTAGATACTCTGCCCAGCTCCTGTCTGTATCCCAATGCAGACGCTCTTCCCTCCCCCTGTCTGTATCCCATTGCAGACTCTCTGCCCTCCCCCTGTCAGTATCCCATTGCATTGGCTCTGCACTCCCCTTGTCTGTCTCCCATTGCAGACACTCTGCACTCCCCCTGTCTGTATCCCATTGCAGACGCTCTGTCCTGCCTGTCTGTATCCCATTGCAGATGCTTCGTCCTCCCCCTGTCTGTATCCCATTGGAGACACTCTGCCCTCCCCCTGTCTGTATCTCAGTGCAGACTCTCTGCCCTCCCCCTGTC
>NW_025212417.1:8560-10041 GCF_004010195.1 Chiloscyllium plagiosum | reverse complement strand
TTCGTCCTCCCCCTGTCTGTATCCCATTGCAGACTCTCTGCCCTCCCCCTGTCTGTATCCCATTGCAGAAGCTCTGCCCTCCCCCGACTGTAACCCATTGCAGACGTTCTGCCTTCCCCCGTCTGTATCCCATTGCAGACGCTCTGCCTTCATCCTGTCTATATCCCATTGTCGATGCTCTGCCTTCCCTCTGTCTGTATCCCATAGTAGATACTCTGCCCTGCTGCTGTCTGTATCCCATTGCAGACACTATGGCCTCCCCTTGTCTGTATCCCATTGCAGAGTGTCTGCTTTCCCCCTATCTGCATCCCATTGTAGACACTCTGCCCTCCCCTGTCTATATCCCATTGCAGACTCTCTACCCTCCCCCTGTCTGTATCCCATTGCAGATACTCTGCCCTTCCCCGGCTGTAACCCATTGCAGACGCTCTGCCTTCCCCCTGTCTTTATCCCATTGCAGACGCTCTGCCTTACCCCTGTCTGTATCCCATTGGAGATGCTCTGCCTTCCCCCTGTCTGTTTCCCATTGTAGATACTCTGCCCTGCTCCTGTCTGTATCCAATTGCAGACACTCTGCCCATCCCCTGTGTGTATCCCATTGCTGAGTCTCTGCCCTCCCCCGTCTGTATCCCATTGTAGACACTCTGCCCTACCCCTGTCTGTATCCCATTGCAGACTCTCTGCCCTCCCCTTGTCTGTATCCCATTGCAGACTCTCTGCCTTCCCCCTGTCTGTATCCCATTGCAGAGTCTCTGCCCTCCCCTATCTGTATCCCATTGTAGACACTCTGCCCTCCCCCTGACTGTATCCCATTGTAGACACTCTGCCCTCCCTCTGTCTGTATCCCATTGCAGACACTATGCCCTGCCCCGTCTGTATCCCATTGCAGACTCTCTCCCTTCCCCCTGTCTGTATCCCATTGCAGATGCTCTCCCCTCCCTGTCTATATCCCATTGTAGACACTCTGCCCTCCCTTGTTTGTATCCCATTGCAGACGATCTGCCCTGCCCCTGTCTGTATCCCATTGCAGACGATCTGCCCTCCCCCGTCTGTATCCCATTGCTGACGATCTGCCCCTCCCCCTGTCTGTACCACATTGCAGACGATCTGCCCCTCCCCCTGTCTGTATCCCATTACAGACGATCTGCCCTCAACCTGTCTGTATCCCATTGCCGACACTCTGCCCTCACCCGGTCTGTATCCTACTGCAAACACTCTGCCTCTGCCTGTCGGCATCCCATAGCAGACGCTCTGCCCTCCCCCTGACAGTATCCCGTTGCAGAAGCCCTTCACTCCCCCTGTCTGTATACCATTGCATAGGCTCTGCACTCCCCTTGTCTGTCTCCCATTGCGGACACTCTGCACTCCCCCTGTCTGTATCCCATTGGAGACACTCTGCCGTCCCCCTGTCTAAATTGCATTGCAGACTCTCTGACCTCCCCCTGCTTGTGCCCCATTGCAGACTCTCTGCCCTCCCCCTG
>NW_025212417.1:5913-8131 GCF_004010195.1 Chiloscyllium plagiosum | reverse complement strand
CTCTGCCTTCCCCCTGTCTGTATCCCATTGCAGATACTCTGCCCTTCCCCGGCTGTAACCCATTGCAGACGCTCTGCCTTCCCCCTGTCTTTATCCCATTGCAGACGCTCTGCCTTACCCCTGTCTGTATCCCATTGGAGATGCTCTGCCTTCCCCCGTCTGTATCCCATTGTAGACACTCTGCCCTACCCCTGTCTGTATCCCATTGCAGACTCTCTGCCCTCCCCTTGTCTGTATCCCATTGCAGACTCTCTGCCTTCCCCCTGTCTGTATCCCATTGCAGAGTCTCTGCCCTCCCCTATCTGTATCCCATTGTAGACACTCTGCCCTCACCCTGTTTGTATCCCATTGCAGACTCTCTGCTCTCCCCCGTCTGTATCCCATTGCAGACTCTCTGCCCTCCCCTCTCTGTATCCCATTGCAGACTCTCTGAACCTCCCCCTGTCTGTATCCCATTGCAGGCGCTCTGCCTTCCCCCTGTCTGTATCCCATTGCAGTCTCTCTGCTCTCCCCCGTCTGTATCCCATTGTACACACTCTGCCCTCCCTCTGTCTGTATCCCATTGCAGAGTCCCTGCCCTCCCCCTGTCTGTATCCCATTGCAGACGCTCTGCCCTCCCCCTGTCTGTATCCCATTGCAGATGCTCTGCCCTCCCCTGTCTGTATCCCTTTGCAGACACTCTGCCCTGCCCCATCTGTATCCATTGCCGATGATCTGTCCTCCCCCGTCTGTATCCCATTGCAGACGTTCTGCCTTCCCCCGTCTGTATCCCATTACAGACGCTCTGCCCCTCCCCGTCTGTATACCACTGCAGACGCCATGCCTCCCCTGTCTGTTTCCCATTGCAGACGCTCTGCCCTCCCCCTGTCTATATCCATTGCAGACGCTCTGCCCTCCCTTGCCTGTATCCCATTGCAGACGATCTGCCCTCCCCCTGTCTGTATTCCATTGCAGACGCTCTGCCCTCCCACTGTCTGTATCCCATTGCAGACGACCGGCCCTCCCCTGTCTGTATCTCATTGCAGACGTTCTGACCCTCCCCCTGTCTGTATCCCATTGCAGACTCTCTCCCTTCCCCCTGTCTGTTTCCCATTGCAGATGCTCTCCCCTCCCTGTCTATATCCCATTGCAGACGATCTGCCCTACCCCTGTCTGTATTCCATTGCAGATGCTCTGTCCTCCCCCTGTCTGTATCCCATTGGAGACGCTCAGTCTCCATTTGACATCTTTTTGAATGACTATCCTGCTGCATGAGCAAAATGAGCTGCATCCCCTTCATTGGGTTCATTCGTAGAGATTGTAATTTGTTGATGACCGCACACATATCCCTGAAGAATTCTACTCGTTACCGCTTTCCAAACAAAAATTGAGTAATGATCTACACTCTGTATTTCCTGACAGCTGCACAGGCCGCCCCTGCTTCTGCATAACATCCTGGGATGGTAAGAAGGCGCCCCCCTGTGCTGTGTAATTTACTGAGTACTTCATTCTGTTTGGTGCGGCCTGTTTGGTGCAGCCCATTTTGCCGCAGACCCATTTAGGCGCAGAACTATTTCAGCGCAGCTCATATTTATTCCTTTTCAGGCTTCGATAAAAGCATTAATCAAAACAATAAAAATAAAAATAATGTTTATTCCCTTTAGTAAAAATGTTAAAAAGACACTTGAGTAAGTATAACATTGACTCAGAGTTTTCTTTCAGAGCTAAAATGATAAATGGCCTTGCATTTATTCCGATTGAAAACATTCCTGAAGCTATTGAATATTTGTCTGATGCGCTTCCAGATGAACTGCAGCCGCTGCTGGACTGGTTCGAGGATAACTATGGAGGTAGAAGATTACACAGAGGAATTGGTCGGCGTTCACTGCCTTTTCCAGTTGGAATGTGGAATTTATATGAAAGAACTTTAAACAATGAGGACAGAACAAACAATAATGCAGAAGCTGCCCACAGGAGATGGCAAAGCGAATTTGATGTGGAACATCCAGTTATTTGGAAATATATTGACAGTTTACGCAAAGTTCAGAGGGGAAGGGACATTTACTATGAGCATCTGATAGCAGGGCACGATATTCCGTTGAAATTGAAGAAGCAGATGCTAGAATACAAACACTCGTAAGAAGATTTAGTGAGAGAAATGATGTCGAGTATTTACGCGGATTGCCCATAATTTTGAATGAACGTCATGTTTTAGATTTTTCGTAATGAACTTATATCG
>NW_025212417.1:560-2507 GCF_004010195.1 Chiloscyllium plagiosum | reverse complement strand
GTATGGAGTCAGCTATTACGAGGGGGGCTTTAAATTAAGGGGGGGGGGGTAGATATAGGACTGAAGTTAGGGGTAGGTTCTTCACTCAGCGAGTCGTAAGTTCATGGAATGCCCTGCCAGTAGCAGTGGTGGACTCTCCCTCTTTATGGGCATTTAAGCGGGCATTGGATAGGTATATGGAGGATAGTGGGTTAGTATAGGTTAGGTGGGCTTGGATCGGCGCAACATCGAGGGCCAAAGGGCCTGTACTGCGCTGTATTCTTCTATGTTCTATTTATATGTGTCTGCGTAATTTTTTTAAAATAGGTTGATGTCTTCATAATATTTGTGATAATATCAAGACATCTCATTCATAAAAATTATTCTCTAGCTTTAGTCTTCTTAACAGGATTAAATATCTATCCAGCTGATAGCGCAACATCGAGGGCCAAAGGGCCTGTACTGCGCTGTATTCTTCTATGTTCTATTTATATGTGTCTGCGTAATTTTTTTAAAATAGGTTGATGTCTTCATAATATTTGTGATAATATCAAGACATCTCATTCATAAAAATTATTCTCTAGCTTTAGTCTTCTTAACAGGATTAAATATCTATCCAGCTGATACACTTTTTCTGAAAATCGTGGTTCAATAAGATTTCTCATCTAAGACCTAAACAGATAACTCCAATAAGAAAAGACCTTCATTTCAGGAAATGAAAATCTTCGCAAGGAGTTATATCTTTTTTTTAATTAATTGAGAAGATCAAAACTGCACGCAGTCTATCAGATGTGGTCTCAGCAATGTCCGTACAGATGTAGTAAAGCATTTCTGATTAAACCCAATACCCGTTGCCACAAACAATTACCTTCCAAATCACTTGCTGCATCTGCACACAGACTTCATATGATTCATGTACCATGAATATGAAAAACATCTTCATCACAGAGTTCTGTGATCTCTCTCTACTTAAATTGTTTCCTGCTGTTGTATCCTCCCTACCACAATAGACAACTCACATTATATATTTCTGATTCGGAGATGCTGGTGTTGGACTGGGATGGACAAAGTGAAAAATCACACAACACAAGGTTATAATCTAACAGGTTTAATTGGTAGCACACTAGTTTTCGGAGTGACGGTCCTTCATCAGGTGATAGTGGGGGCTCGATCGTAACACAGAATTTATAGCAAAGATTTACAGTGTGATGTAACTGAAATTATACATTGAAAAATTGATGGTCTGTTAAGCCTTTCATCTGTTAGAATACAGTGATAGTTTCACTTCTTTCATGTGTAAATCACAAAACCTTGTTTTTAAAGTTGCATTCCCGGGTTAGCTGTTAACAATGGTGATAGCTAGACAAGATGTTGAAGGTGTTATCCCCCTGTGTTCTCTGTCTATCCCATGATGTTTAGATTGATTCTAATCTAAAAAGTGAGATAACAGAGTTTTCCATAAATTCATGCAGTTTTTGAGCTCGGAGTTCTACATGAATCAATTTTTCAATGTATAATTTTATTTACATCTCACTGTAAATCTTTGCTATAAATTGTTTGTTACGATCGAGCCCTCCACTATCACCTGATGAAGCAGTTTTGATCCATTCATTACCTTCAACCAGATATTTGATATGGGTTATTGATCATTGATGACCCTACGATGATCTCCGAGACAAAACTAGTTACAATTTTGTAAAAAAAAAAATAATTTATCTCTACTGTCTATTTCCTGTTCGCGACAGCATCCCAGTTCCTGTGCAGCAGTTCAGACAATTTAAATGGCCTCCTCCTGGGCTTTGTCATGTCCTCAACGAGCTCAAATACTTCCCTCTATATTCCTGTGTAACTCCTTCAAGGGCCAGAATGGTCTCTCCCTGTCTCATTGTAACAATCCAGTCTGGCAGAATGGGGTGGTCCTCTACTCTGTAATCGCATTGAGGGGTGGATTGAGGGAACAATACAAGG
>NW_025212417.1:0-386 GCF_004010195.1 Chiloscyllium plagiosum | reverse complement strand
CCTGAGGATGAGGACACCACAGATAGCACAACATTAAAGGGAAAGGGACATTCTTATTTCATTGTGGAACCCATTATTTTAAAACGGTGTTAACCTGACAGCAAATCACTGCCCCCTTTTATATATAAGGATAAAATAACTAGGAATAGACATAAACCTCCAACTCTGTCCCACAATCCCATTCAGCCTTTTCAATCAAATTTGTATCAAACCCAGCCTGTGCTGCTGTCTCAGGAAGAGAATACCTGATAGCATAATACCACACGAACATTATTAATAGGAGCAGAATTAGGTCATTCGGCCCATCGTATCTGATATGCCATTCTATAATTTCTTATGTGTTTCTCAACATCATTCTCCTACATTCTCCCTAGAATCCTTGATCT
>NW_025212416.1:25394-26541 GCF_004010195.1 Chiloscyllium plagiosum | reverse complement strand
AACAATCCCCATAAACACCCCTTGGCACAAAAGGTAAAATCAAACCCTGAGTCTTATAATGATGATGTCAGAGACCGTGGAGGATCAGCATGGACCTGCTTCTTTGGGTACAGCAGCTTTTACAACCACTACTACTTGCTACCCAAACCAAACCAAACCAAACCAGAGTGAAGCTGAGCTGGGAGAACTGGCCACTCCCCTTTCATTGTACAAGTCTTTTTTAACTTAAAATCATTTTGCCTGCAGCAGTACCTGTTAGCTACAATCAAACTGGCCGTAAAACCCTTCAACTTAGACTTTTCGGAGTCTGTGTCTTTTATGACCTCTCTGGAAAAATAACCAAGGACACCATAAAATTGTTAAAGGAGCAACATGGTCACACTCCCTCGAAACCACGCGATCTTGGTCATGCCCCACCTCAAAGTGCAGGTTGGTTAGAAAGTATCTCTCTGAGCACCAGGTTATGCATAATGGGCCGAATGGACTCCTTCTAGGGCTAGGATCCTATTTATTTTCTGTGCAATAGAATTAAAGTTGTATCTGTGAAGATTTTCTTTCTTTACTTAAGTTATTGTGCTCCAGCGCAGTTAAAAAGCTGTCTCAGGCTTTACTCATAAGATTGTTTCCATGGATTTAGTAACATTAAACAACAATTTGTGTAGAAATCACCATCTAACGTAACATTTCTGTCTAGGCATCCACTTGAGGCAGAATCGTACAGAGGCCTGAACGATGTGAGCCAAGGTGGGATTCATGTCAGAATCTGTTGCTCTCTGATTGGACCAGGCTGCTTCTCACAGCTGTTTGAGGGTAAACCCACATCTGGCATGTTGGAATCTTTTAAAGGCTAGTTCATTAGAGTTCGGGACCAGCATGTTGTGAAACTTGAAAGGGTTCAGAAAAGATTTACAAGGATGTTGTCAGGGTTGGAGGGTTTGAGCTGTAGGGAGAGGCTGAATAGGCTGGAACTGTTTTCCCTGGAGCGTCAGAGGCTGAGGGGTAAATCACGAGGGGCATGGATAGGATAAATAGACAAGGTCTTTTCCCTGGGGTCAGGGAGTCCAGAACTAGAGGGCATAGGTTTAGGGTGAGAGGGGAAAGATATAAAAGAGACCTAAGGGGCAACTTTTTCATGCAGAGGGTGGTA
>NW_025212416.1:12604-20328 GCF_004010195.1 Chiloscyllium plagiosum | reverse complement strand
CTCTCTCTCATATGCAAAAAGACACTCTCATACTCTCTCTCACACACACATATACACACACTCACTGACAGACACACATATACACACACTCTCTCTCACACACACATACATATATACATGCTCACTGGATGTAGGTTTGCTCGCTGAGCTGGAAGGTTCATTTGCAGACGTTTTGTCACCCTACTCGGTAACATTGTCAGTGAGCCTCAGGGCGAAGCGCTGCTGCTGCTGATAATGATGATGATAATGATGATGATGCAGGAAGCATCAGCAGTGCTTCACCTGGTGGCCCACTGACGATGTTACCGAGTATGGTGACGAAACGTCTGGAAATGAACCTTCCAGCTCAGCGAGCAAACCTACATCCAGAACCTCAACCTGAGCTACAAATCTTCTCAAAACCCACTAACACACTCACTCACAGACACATTCAAATACACACACTCATGCACAGATAATGCACACACACACACACACTTCCAGCTTCACGATAGATTAGCTTAACCGGTGCCATGTGTGTGAGGATTCAGCTGGGATAGAATAATGGGTTTTGGTGGATGGCCTCTTTGACAGAAGTGTTGGATACAAATTAGATCAAATTTATTAAACATACCAACCCACTGGGGTCTGCCCAAATGCTAGCTCAGCTTGTTTTAGTATGTCTCTATGTCCTGCCCCTGCCCGAAGTTTATACACCGTGAGTGCTGTGCTTTACGGGGTCAGAAGCTGCCTTGTGCCAGTCAGTTCACCGTGATGGGTGGCAGGCAACGGTTTAGTGGAAGAATGTCTGTGATGCTGCTGTTGGTCACTTCCAGTGTGTGCCCCCCGCACCCACCAACCCCACCGCCCCGTGGCTGAACACTTCAACTCCCCCTCCCACTCTGTCAAGGACATGCAGGTCCTGGGCCACCTCCATCGCGAAACTGTTACCACCTGACGTCTGGAGGAGGAACACCTCATATTCCGCCTTGGGATCCTGCAGCCCCACGGGATCAATGTGGGTTTCAACAGCTTCCTCACTCCCCCTCCCCCCCCACATTATCCCAGTCCCAAACCTCCAACTGGGCACCGCCCTCCGGACCTGTCCATCACTCCTCCCTCTGACCTATCACCATCTCCCTCACCTTCATCCACCCCAACCCCACCCCCCTTCCCATTTATCTCTCAGCCCCCGGCCCACAGGCCTCATTCCTAATGAAGGGCTGATGCCCGAAATGTTGATTCTCTTGCTTCTTGGACGCTGCCTGACCCACTGTGCTTTCCCAGCAACACGGACACTCACAGTCCCTGTTGAGTTCCACACCATGAGAACATAAGAGCTAGGAGCAGGAGTAGGCCGCCTGACCCTTCGAGCCTGCTCTGCCACTCAATACGATCATGGCTGATCTTTTCATGGACTCAGCTCCATGTACACGCCTGCTCACCATGACCCATCATTCCTTTACTGTTCAAAAATCTTCCCTTAAACACATTCAACAAGGAAGCCTCGACTGCTTCCCTGGGCAGGGAATTCCACAGATTCACAACCCTTTGGGTGAAGAAGTTCTTCCTCAGCTCAGGCCTAAATCTGCTCCCCCTTACTTTAGGCCTTGCCCCCTACTTCTAGTTTCACCCACCAGTGGAAACAACCTCTCTGCTTCTATCTGTTCCCCTTTATATGTTTCTATTCTTCCAAATTCCGGTGAGTATGGTCCCAGTCTGCTCAATCTTTCCTCATAAACCAACCCTCTCAACTCTGGAATCAACCTTTAGAGAGAGAGAGAGATGGAAACAGGAGCAGGAAAGGAGACAAGCCAGACATGGAGAGGATGGGCTTTCAGAAAGGACCCGATCACCCTTGAATCTTCAGCAATATTTCTCTGAGGCTGGATCAGTGTGCTGTGTGGTTATAGCTCGCTGAGGAAGCGGGTCAGACCCTGCAGATCAGGGGAGAGGAAGTGATTCGAGAGGCTGGTCACTGCCTGCCTCAACCCCCTACAATTTACCTGCAGATGTGACAGGTCCACAGCGGACACCATTTCCCTGGCCCTGCACTCATCCCTGGAACATCTGGATAACAAGGACACCGACATCAGACTCCTGTTCATAGACTACAGTTCTGCCTTCAACACCACTATCCCTTCCAGACTGACCTCAAAACTCTGTGACCTTGGTCTCGGCCCCACTCTCTGCAACAGCTTCCTGACCCACAGACTGCAGTCAGTGAAGGTAGACAACTGCACCTCCTCCACGATAACACTCAATACTGGAGTCTCCCCAAGGATGTGTCCTCAGCCCCTGTTGGGCCAAAGGGACTGTGCTGTCAACTTCTGAACATACACCATCTACAGGCTTGCTGGTGACGCCATTGTGGTAGGACAGATACCTAACAACAACGATGAGTCAGAATACAGGAGGGAGTTAGAGGGCTTGGTGATGTGCTGCGATGATACCGATCTCTCTCTCTCAAAGTCAGCAAAACAGAAGACCCCTGATCATTGACTTCAGAAGGAAAGGAGGAGAAACATGGCCCCACCTACATCAGTAAGGACTGAGGTTGAGAGGGTTGCGAATGTCAGGTTCCTCGGAGTGAGGATAACTGACAGCCTGTCCTGGTCTTCCCACGTAGATGCGACAGTCAAGAAGGCACAACAACGCCTTCTTGTTCCTCAGGCCGCCCAGGAAATTTGGTACGTCCATAAGGACCCTCACCAGTTTTTACAGATGCACCACAGTAAGCATCCTGTCTGGCTGTATAATGTCCTAGTACGGCAACTTCTCTGCTCAGGACTGTAAGAAACTCCAGAAGGTTATGTGCACAGCCCAGACCATCAGGGAAGCCACCCTCCCATCCATGGACTCCATTTACACCTCTTGTTGCTTGGAAGTGCTGTCAACATCATCAAAGACCCATCCTACCCTGGTCATGTGGAAGATACAGGAGCTTGGACAAATGCACCAGCAGGTTCAGGAACAGCTTCTTCCCTGCCGCTATTAGACTGATGAATGGACTCTCTAACTTCAAATAACACTGATCACTAATGTTGATCTTGTCTCATGCACGTCCTGTGTGGTGTAACCTGTATTCCTCACTCTGTCCAAAGTTTTCCCACCCTATGATTTGTATGTCCTTGCTTATTCTGATCTGCCTGTACTGCTCGCAAACAAAGCTTTTCACAGTACTTAGGTACACATGACAATAAATAGAACATAGAACATAGAACAATACAGCACAGAACAGGCCCTTCGGCCCACGATGTTGTGCCGAACATTTGTCCTAGCTTAAGCACCTATCCATGTAATCAACCTTTACTTTTAGACAAAAGTAGTAAAGAACCACAGATTAATAATGCACAGTAAAATTAAGACTGTTATTTGTTTGTAACTAAATAATGGTGATAATGTCATCACAATACTAATGTAACTCAAATTACATATACCTCCAGCTGGTCCTGGAGAAATAGGATTGATTGTCACATGTACTGAGATACAGTAAAAAGTATTATGCATGCCATACAGGCAGATTTTGCCATATATAGTACCTCAGAGAGTAGTAGAACAAAGTGCAGAATTTAGTGTAGCCACAGAGAGGTTGCAGAGAGAGAAATCAGAATTGACATTTGAGAGGTCTGTTCAAAGGTCTGATAACAGCAAGGAAGAAGCTGCTCTTTTATCCATTCGTACAAGTATTCAAACTTTTATATCTTCTGCCCAACAGAAGAGGGTGAAAAAGAGGGGTCTTTGATCCCCAGGAAACAGGAAGTATACATTGAGTAAATAAATAGAAGGCGAGTTTGCATGATGGAATGGGCTGTGTTCATTACTGTCTGTAGTTTCTTGTGATCTTAGGAAGAGCAGTTGCCATACCATGCTGTGATGCATCCAGATAGAATGCTTTAAATGGTGCATCTGTAAAAATTGATAAGAGTCCTAATGGATATGCTGAATTTCCTTAGCCTCCTGAGGAAGTCGAGTCATTGTTGTATTTTCTTGATCGGTGTATCAATATGGGTGGACCAGAACAGATTGATGGTGATCATCATTCTCAAAAACTTGACGCTGTCAACCATCTCCAATTCATTCAGCATCATTGATACAGACGGGCGTATCCAGCACTCTACTTCCTCAAGTCAGTGATCAGCTCTGTTTTGCTGACATTGATGGAGAGATTGTTGTCTTTACAGCATGCTGCTCAGCACTCAATCCCTTTCCAGTAATATGTCTTGTCATTGCTAGAGATCCAATCTATGTTGTCAGCAAATTTCTAAGTGGAGTTGGAGCCACACAGTTGTGAGTGTATATGGATTATAGTAAGGGACTGAGTATGCAGCCTTGCAGGGTACCAGTGTTGAGGATTATGGTGGGGGAGGTATTGTCACCTATTCTTATTCTTACTGATTGTGGTCTCTGGGGCAGCAAGTCAAGGATCCAGTTACAGACGGGGGAGCTGAGTCCGAGGTCTCAGTTTAGAAATGAGTTTTTTTTTTGGAATTATAGTTGGTACATAGGAGCCACGCTTCGGGATCCATGTTATCCAGATGTTCCAGGGAGGAGAGTAGGGCCAGTGTACTTTGCACTGTTGTTCTGATCACACCTACAGTTGCCTAATAATATATTATTTTTCAGTTTTCTGAAGCACTCTATAGTCCTCTACCAGTCTCCAGATACCCTATTTAAGTGACTATATTTGATACTTTTTCTGGACAGTGAGCAATAGTAAACTTTTTAATCATAGGGTAGATTAGTTTTGAATTTAGTCACTACATTCACGCACAATTTCTACAAGGGTTGCTGCATATCATGGAGCTAGAACCATGTTTTATTTTGTTTTGCACTCTATGCTGGGGCCAGTGAGTCATCCTGCATATGAATAATTCAGTAAGGACCTGGGATATTTCTTGTTATGGTTCAAAATCATGACATTACTTTATTATCTCAGCAATGTTCAGGTTGAGGTTCTGATTGTACGTTTGCTCGCTGAGCTGGAAGGTTTGTTTTCAGACGTTTCGTCACCGTACTAGGCAACATCATCAGTGAGCCTCCAGTGAAGTGCTGGTGTTTTTTCCCACCCTAAGAAACCAAGACACATAAATAGAAAGTGGAACAAAACACCAGTGTTTCATTGGAGGCTCACTGACGATATTACCTAGCATGGTGACGAAACGTCTGAAAAGAAACCTTCCAGCTCAGCGAGCAAACGTACAATCAGAACCTCAACCTGAACATTGCTGAGATAATAAAGTAATGTCATGATTTTGAACCATAACAAGAAATATCCCAGGTCCTTACTGAATTATTCATATGCAGGATGACTCACTGGCCCCAGCATAGAGTGCAAAACAAAATAAAACATGGTTCTAGCTCCATGATATGCAGCAACCCTTGTAGAAATTGTGCGTGAATGTAGTGACTAAATTCAAAACTAATCTACCCTATGATTAAAAAGTTTACTATTGCTCACTGTCCAGAAAAAGTATCAAATATAGTCACTTAAATAGGGTATCTGGAGACTGGTAGAGGACTATAGAGTGCTTCAGAAAACTGAAAAATAATATATTATTAGGCAACTGTAGGTGTGATCAGAACAACAGTGCAAAGTACACTGGCCCTACTCTCCTCCCTGGAACATCTGGATAACATGGATCCCGAAGCGTGGCTCCTATGTACCAACTATAATTCCAAAAAAAAAACTCATTTCTAAACTGAGACCTCGGACTCAGCTCCCCCGTCTGTAACTGGATCCTTGACTTGCTGCCCCAGAGACCACAATCAGTAAGAATAAGAATAGGTGACAATACCTCCCCCACCATAATCCTCAACACTGGTACCCTGCAAGGCTGCATACTCAGTCCCTTACTATAATCCATATACACTCACAACTGTGTGGCTCCAACTCCACTTAGAAATTTGCTGACAACATAGATTGGATCTCTAGCAATGACAAGACATATTACTGGAAAGGGATTGAGTGCTGAGCAGCATGCTGTAAAGACAACAATCTCTCCATCAATGTCAGCAAAACAGAGCTGATCACTGACTTGAGGAAGTAGAGTGCTGGATACGCCCGTCTGTATCAATGATGCTGAATGAATTGGAGATGGTTGACAGCGTCAAGTTTTTGAGAATGATGATCACCATCAATCTGTTCTGGTCCACCCATATTGATACACCGATCAAGAAAATACAACAATGACTCGACTTCCTCAGGAGGCTAAGGAAATTCAGCATATCCATTAGGACTCTTATCAATTTTTACAGATGCACCATTTAAAGCATTCTATCTGGATGCATCACAGCATGGTATGGCAACTGCTCTTCCTAAGATCACAAGAAACTACAGACAGTAATGAACACAGCCCATTCCATCATGCAAACTCGCCTTCTATTTATTTACTCAATGTATACTTCCTGTTTCCTGGGGATCAAAGACCCCTCTTTTTCACCCTCTTCTGTTGGGCAGAAGATATAAAAGTTTGAATACTTGTACGAATGGATAAAAGAGCAGCTTCTTCCTTGCTGTTATCAGACCTTTGAACAGACCTCTCAAATGTCAATTCTGATTTCTCTCTCTGCAACCTCTCTGTGGCTACACTAAATTCTGCACTTTGTTCTACTACTCTCTGAGGTACTATATATGGCAAAATCTGCCTGTATGGCATGCATAATACTTTTTACTGTATCTCAGTACATGTGACAATCAATCCTATTTCTCCAGGACCAGCTGGAGGTATATGTAATTTGAGTTACATTAGTATTGTGATGACATTATCACCATTATTTAGTTACAAACAAATAACAGTCTTAATTTTACTGTGCATTATTAATCTGTGGTTCTTTACTACTTTTGTCTAAAAGTAAAGGTTGATCATGTAATATGGACACTAGCTTCTGAGAGTTACTGATCTTAAAATAATGCGAAAGCATCGGACTAACATGTAATTGAAGTTGCAATAACACTGCAGTTAATGACTGGTTGTTTTCTGCATTGTTATCTGATCCAGGTCAGCAACTCACAAAATACTGGAGTAGATTTTGACTGTGCAATAATGTAGAACAGGTGGTAATGGGGGATGTTAATGTGAACATCTGCAAAAGTGTAAAACAGGGTACCACTGTAATGATCCCAGCTGATGGCACTACTGCACAGGTCAGATCTTGAAAGGAAATGCAGCTTGATGGATCTCAGGTTGTTAATTGTTTCATTAGTTAACATGGCAGTTGCTCAATGAAACATATTCACATGAGGTTGCAGATATTCTTTGACAACAGAACATAGTTTATCATACAAAAAAAAGAAAGCAAATAAACCAAGCGCTTCTCTCATTCTTTCTCTGGATCTTAACACAATAAAATCTAGTTTCACTTTGTTTCCAGACAGCCAGACTACTAATACCCCCTCGGAATCCTAGTAGCACACAAACCCACCAACACTCTCAAACAAAAACTAACAAACTTAAAAGACCCAGTACAACCCATGGACAAAACCAACGTCATCTATAAAATTCCATGCAAGGACTGCCACAAACACTACGTAGGACAAACAGGAAGAAAAAGTTAGCCACCAGGATATACGAACACCAGCTAGCCACAAAAAGACACAACCCTCTCTCCCTCGTAGCCCTACACACGGAGGAAAAAACCCACCATTTCGACTGGGACAACACATCTATCCTGGGACGGGCGAAGCAAAGACATGCCAGAGAATTCCTAGAGGCCTGGCACTCCAACCACAACGCCATAAACAA
>NW_025212416.1:8481-12575 GCF_004010195.1 Chiloscyllium plagiosum | reverse complement strand
ATATAAATAGAAAGCAGGAGACAACAGCTTTGCTTCACTTGGAGGTCGCCACTGATGATGTTACCTGGCCACGTAATGAAACGTCTGGATATCAAACCTACAGCTCAGCGAGCAAACCTACACCCTGTATTCACATTGTTTCTGCCCCCTTTATTCCATGGGCCTTCACATTGCTCACAAGCCTGCCTTCTGATACTTATGGAAACACCTTCTGGATGTCCACATGCACCACGGCATTACCCTCAACAAATCTCTCTACAGTCTCATCAAACAAAACTCCAGCAAGTTAAGTCGACATGAGTTTGCTTTAACAAATCCATGCTGGCTTCCCGTAATGACCCCACATTGGTTCAAGTGAAGATTAAACTGGTTGTGAAGGATTCGTTTTAGAAGTATTGTCACCACTGAGATTAAACTGATGGACCCTGTAGTTTAGCTTCACATCTTGTTTGAACAATTCCTTAGTATTTTGGCACCAGCCGTGAGTCTAAGGAACGCTAAGACGTTATCGCCGGTGACCGTGAAGATTCCACTCTCACTTCCCTCGCTATCTTTGGATGCACCTCATCTGGTTCCAGTGCCTTATTGGCAATGAGTCAGTCCTATCCTGTACCTCCTCCTTTCAGTACGAACCACCTCCTCTTTCACCATTATCGTGCTGAATCTTCTTCTTTGCTAAAGACTGATGCAAATTATTAATTTAATACCTCAACCATGTCTCCTGCCTTCATGTGTAAGTCCCCGTTATTGGTCCCTGATCAGTTTACCCCTTATTTTGCTACTTTTACTATTTACATGCCTTTGGGCAGCCTCTGCTATAGCTACAACACCCTGTGTCGACATGGTTATCTATTCCTGTATCTGACTAATCTTATTTCATTCGTCATTTGTTGTGCATCTCTAATTGCTCAGAGGACAGTTCATTCTCAGCCACATTGCAGTGGGTTTGGAGTCACAGTGGGCCAGCAGCTTCCCTTCGTTAATGAACCAGATGGATCTTTCCTGGCAGTTTTACGGTTTCCATTAGGCTTTTATTTCCACATTACTGTTGGATTGAAGTTCTATCGTCTGCCATGGTGGGATTCGAACCCAGGTCCCCAGGACATTGCCTGGGTGTCAGAAAAAAAACTACCCAATTGAACAAAGACCACACAAGCATGGAGTGGGTGAAATTGACAAGCTGTTTATTACAAGCAATATCGCTGGAAGAGAAACTGACTAGGCTGCCACAGAACTGACCGTGTGTACAGGTAGATTAAGGGTTCCCTTCCTCAGGCAGTTTCTGTAAGGGAACAGTAATGTGGTGTGAATTACAGTACAATCAGGAGTAATAATGGGAGGACAATCAGCCATCCGGTAACAGCAATCAGTCCGTGATTGAGTCGGGAGATTCTGATCCTCTGTGAGAGTAGGTGCCAATGTTCCTCATCCTGGCATCAATGGGTTTCCATTGTGGTTAGTCCGCAAGCGAGATACCTTGGTGCCTTTCAGTCTGAGCATCCTTTGTGGAGTTCCAGTATGTGTGAGGAACGAGGCTGCCCTTAGAGCTTCGGGAGCAGTGTGCTTACTGAGGGCGAGGAGGTCTATTGTCAGGCTGTCTCAGGAAGTGCATTCCTCAGTCTGGAAGTGGCTTGAGTCATCTCCTGTTTGCTGCCTTGTGTCTTAGTTAGCCTGTTTGGTCAAGGCTGAGGAACTCTGGGTAGTTTCTGTTGTGGCTTAGGCAGACATGGCCCCTTGTGCTCTTTGCGGCCATGCTGTGGGTGGACAGGGAAGTGGATTTTCTCCCACACTGGGTCTCAAGATTCATGATCTAGCAATGACGGCACAAAGCCTCCCCACATGACCAGCTTTGTCCACATGACTGAGTGGGGGGGGGCCTAGCCTGAAACTAAGACTTGCATTTTGCTCAAGTCCTGAGAGGGAGATTAGAGGAACTGAAATGGCCAAGAATACTCCCTGTACTCCCTCAGGCACCACCTCCCCCACCACCTTCCCCCCACCCCGTCCCTGGCCCCCACAGTCAATGATTGGAAGGTCGTGGACTGTGTGTGGCACTTCCCAATGTGTTGGCACAATCACAGTGAAGCTTGATGAAGCAGCAAGCCAGGCCAGGTCCCAGCCTAAAATGAGGTACTCACATGGGGTGTAATATTGTGGTTATGTCACCCTGGGACTTCGATGGATTGGAAGCCATAGTTTGGGAGGCGTAGCTGCCGTTAACCCGACCAGTCCTGGGGATAATACCGGGAAAATGGCCTGGGAAAGAAAAATGTGTGTCCAGACCTGTGTGTTCTTGTACACCAGCTGCTGAAAGTAAGCATGGAGGTGCAG
This sequence comes from Chiloscyllium plagiosum, assembly GCF_004010195.1. Taxonomy (NCBI): domain Eukaryota; kingdom Metazoa; phylum Chordata; class Chondrichthyes; order Orectolobiformes; family Hemiscylliidae; genus Chiloscyllium; species Chiloscyllium plagiosum. The sequence continues at coordinate 10,244 of NW_025212416.1, read as the reverse complement.
CAGGCAGTGAGGAAGGTAGGTGGTATGTTGGCCTTTATAGAGAGAGGATTTAAGTACAGGAGCAAAGATGTCCTGTTGCAGTTGTACGGAGTCTTGGTGAGACCACCCGTGGAGTGTTGTGTGCAGTTTTGCGCTCCTTATCTGAGGAAGGATATTCTGGCTCCAGAGGTAAACCAAAGTTCACCAGACCAGTGCCTGGGATGGCAAGGCCGACGTACTGGATCAGTGAGGAGTTTATTCACTGGAGTTGAGAAGAATGAGGGAGATCACATAGAAACCTATAAAATGCTCACTGGACGAGACAGGGTAAATGTAGGAGGGATGTTCCTGATGACTTGGGACTTCAGAACCAGGGGAGGGGGGGGGGTGCCCAATTTAAGCCGATGAGGTCGGCCATTTAGGACTGAGATGAGGAGAAATTTCTTCAATCAGAGAGTGATGTGCAGAATATAGTGCTGCAGCCACAGGGAAAGATCACCTCTAATATATGAGAGGTCCGTTTATAACTCTGATAATAGCGGGGAAGAAGCTGTTGTTAAATCTATTGCTATTTTCAAACTTTTGTAACTTCTGCCTGATGGAAGAAGGTGGAGGAGAGTATAATTGGAGGGGGGGGGGAGAGGTTTTTGATGATATTGGCTCCTTTCCCGAGGCAGTGGGAAGAGTAGATAGAGTCCGTGCAAGGAAGATTAGTTTGTGTGATGGTCTGGGCTGTGTTCACAACCCTCTGCCGTTTCTCGTGGTCTCAGGCAGAGTGGTTGCTGTACCAATTCTCTGCCACAGCAAGTGGTAACTTTTTTTTAACGAAGGAGTTAGATGTAGTTCTTCGGTCCAAAGAGATCAAAGGCAAAGCAGGAACAGGGGACTGAGTTGGATGTCCAGATCAGAGTGGTGCTGGAAAAGTGCAGCAGATCAGGCAGCATCCGAGGAGCAGGAAAATCGACGTTTCGGGCAAAAGCCCTTCATGCCTGACTGAGTTGGATGATCAGCCATCATCAGATTGAATGGCATGGCTCAAAGGGCCGAATGGCCTGCTCCTGTTCCTATTTTTTGCTTCTATGTAAAACCTAGATAAGGGGAGGCAGAGTTAAAAGCCCAAGAGAAACCAGAGACGCGTGAGTGCGTCTTATGAAGGAACGTGAGCTGGTTCCTCCCTGTGTTTGTTGGCTCAATGTGTTGTGAAGTTCAGAGATGGAACGTTCTGGAATGACTGCGTGCTTGTGGGACTGTCACATCATAGTTTGCTGCAAGACATTGTTTTAAACTCGACTGGGTGCCATGGAAGCAGCAGAGAGCAGGACCCGTGATGTGAAAAATAGATAGACCTTTAAACACAATCCATGACAGCATTAACAATCCATTAACTCCCCCGCGGTCCGATCTGCTGAGTCACATGTGAGCGCTGCATCAGGACTGTCTGACCTTAAACAGAATATTCCAGCAGACCATTGACCGTGGTGGGCTTTTAATGAAAGCTGTTCTATATGATAGAGTTTACACAGTTGAAATATTTATTTGCAGTCCAGTTACTCTCTCTCAGTCTTCTCTCAGTCTTCCCCTTCCTATATTTTATTTAAATGCTCTCAACCACTCAAAATTGGGCAGCACAATGGCTCAGTGGTTAGCACAGCTGTCTCACAGCACCACAGACCCAGGTTCGATTCCAGCCTCGGGTGACTGACTGTGTGGAGTTTGCACATTCTCCCCGTGTCTGCGTGGGTTTCCTCCGGGTGCTCCGGTTTCCTCCCACAGTCCAAAGATGA
>NW_025212416.1:3719-8026 GCF_004010195.1 Chiloscyllium plagiosum | reverse complement strand
ACACCGCCACCAGCCTGACCCTCACCGCCATCCACACACTGCCCCTTGTCTGTCCCAAACCAACGTCCAACACCGCCCACAGTCTGACCCTCAGCGCTGTCCATGCACCGCCCAGAGCCTGACCCTTACCGCCATCCACACACCACCCCCAGTCTGATCCTCACCACCGTCCAACACCGCCCCCAGCCTGAATCGCAATACCGTCTAACACCGCTCCTAGCATGTCTCCCAACACTATCCAACACCGCCCCCAGTCTGACCGTTACTGCTGTCCACACAGTGCCTCCAGCCGGCCCTCACCACCGTCGACACGCCGCCCCCCAGCCTGACCCTCACCACTGTCCAACACCATCCCCAGCCCAAATCCCAAGACCGTCTAACACTGCTCCAAGTCTGACCCTTACTGCTGTCCTCACACCACCTCCAGCCTGGTCCTCACTGCTGTCCAACACTGCATCCAGCCTAACCCTCGCCACGTCCAAAACTGCCCCCAGCCTGACCCAACCACCATCCAACAACGCCCCCAGCCTGACCCTCAGGGCCGCCCACGCACCACCCCCAGCCTGACCTCCACCACCGTCCACACACCGGTCCCAGCCTGACACTCTCCACCACCCAACTCCGCCCACAGCCTGAATCCCAACATCGTCCATCACTGCACCCAGTCTGACCCTCACAACCATCCAATCCGGCCACAAGCCTGATTCCCAATGCCGTCCAAGACCGCTCCCAGCCTGACCCTCAGCGCCGCCCAAACACCGCATCCAGCCTGACCCTCGCGGCCACCCACACACCGCCCCCAGAGTGAACACGACCACCATCCAACACCTCCCCCGCCTGACCCTCACCGCCGCCCAACACTGCCCACAGTCTGAGTCCCAACACCATCGCCAGCCTGACCCTCACTGCCACCCAACACCGCCCACAGTGTGAATCCCAACCCCGCCCACACACCGCACCCAGCCTAACCCTCACCACCGTCCACACACCGCCCCCAGCCTGACCCTCAACGCCGTCCACACACCACACCTAGCCTGACCCTCCATGCCACCCACACACCGCACCCAGCCTGACCCTCAGCACCGTCCAAAACCGCCCGCAGCCTGAATTGCAACACCATCCAACACAGACCCCCAGTCTGACCCTCACAGCTGTCCTGTTCGGCCCCCAGCCTGTCTCCCAACGCCATCCAGCAATGCCCACAGCCTGACCCTCAGCACTCTTCACACATCGCCCCCTGCCTGACCCCCACTACCGTCCCCAGCCTGACCCTCAGCGCTGTCCACACACCATTCCCAGCCTCACCCTCACCACCGTCCATACATCGCTCCCAGCCTGACACGCATCGCCGTCCAACACAGCCCTCAGCCTGACCCTCACCGCCGCCCATACACCACTCCACATCATGACTCCCAACACCGTCCAACACCACCCACAGCCTGACTCCCAACACCGCCCCCAGCCAGAATCCCACGACCGCTCCAACTCTGACCCTTACTGCTGTCCACACTCCGCCTCCAGCCTGACACCTACTGCCATCCAACGCTGCCCCCAGCCTGACCCCCACTGCTGTCCGCACACCGCCCCCAGCCTGGCCCTCACCACTGTCCAAAACCGCCCCTACCCTGGCCCTCACAGCAGTCCAACACTGCCCCGAGCCTAACCCCAAACACTGACCAAAACCACCCCCAGCCTAACCCCCACCACCGTCTAAAACCGCCCCAGCCTGACCCACATCGCCATGCAACACTACCTCCAGCCTGACCCTCACATGCCGCTCACACACCGCCCCCAGCCTGACCCTCACCACCGTCCACACACCATTCTCAGCCTGACCCACAACACCGTCCACGCACTGCCCCAGGCTGACCCTCACCGCTGCCCAACACCTCCCCGCCTGACTCCAATCACAATTAAACACCGCTCCCAGCCTGACCCTTACTGTCACCCACACACCACCCCAGCCTGACCCCCACCTCCGTCCAACACTGCTCCCAGCCTGATCCTCACCGCCCTCCACAGTCCACCCCAGCCTGACCCGCACCGCCGTCCACACACCACACCCAACCTGACCCTCGTCGCCGTCCACAGACCGCCCCCAGCCTGACCCTCACCACCATCCACACACCGCCCCAAGCTTGACCCTCACTGCTGTCCACACACCGCCCCCAGCCTGACCCACATCGCTGACCACACCACCCCCAGCCAAACCCACGTCACAGTTGACAACCACACCCAGCCTGACCCTCAGTGTGGTTAATACACCGCCCCAGCCTGACCCTCTGTGCCGTCCACACACTGCCCCCAGCCTGACTCTCACTGCCAACCACACACCACCCCCAGCCTGACCCTCACCACTGTCCACACACCACCCCCAGCCTAACCCACAACACCGTCCTCACACTGCCCCAGGCTGACCCTCACCGCTGCCCAACACCCCCCGCCTGACTCCCATCACAATTCAACACCGCTCCCAGCCTGACCCTTACTGTCGTCGACACACCGCCCCCAGCCTGACCCCCACCACCGTCTAACACCGTCCAACACCCTGATTCCCACACCGCCCCCAACCTAACCCTCACCATTGTCCACACACCGCCCAGCTTCACCGTCACCATTGTCGAACACCGTCCCCAGCCTGACCCTCACCGCCATCCACACACTGCCCCCAGCCTGACCCTCACTATTGCCCAACACTGCCCAGAGTCTGAATCCGTACACCGCCCAATACCTCCCCCAGCCTGACCTTCGCCACCGTCCACACACCGCCCCAGTCTCCTCACTGCAGTCCACCGACTGCAGCCAGCCTGACCCTCACCACCAACCACACACCACCCGCAGCCTGACACTCACTGACGTCCACGCACCATCCCCAGCGTGAGCTTCATCGACGTCGATGACACTGCTCACAGCCTGACCCTCACCGCCGTCCACAAACTGCCCCCAGGCTGACCCCCACCACCGTCCACCCATCGCCAGCAGCCGGACCCCAAACACCGTCAAACACTAGCACAAACCTGACCCTCACCGCCATCTACACACTGCCCCCAGCCTTACTGTAACCGCCATCTACACACCACACCCAGCTTGACCCTCACGGCCGTCCACACACCACCCACATCCTGAAACTCATCGCTGTCCACACACTGCACCCTGCCTGACCCTCACCGCTATCTACACACCGCCCCTAGCCTGACCCTCGCCGATGTCCATACGCTGCCCCCAGCCTGACCCCCCCCGCCATCCACACACCATCCCCAGCCTGAACCTCACCGCCGTCCATGCACCACCCCCAGCCTGACCCTCTCAGCCGTCGACACACCGCCGCCAGCCTAACCAACGCCACTGTCAAAAACCGCACCCAGCCTGACCCCCACTGCCGTCCACACACCACCAACAGCCTGAGCCTCACCGCCGTCCACACATCATCCCCAGCCTGACCCTCAGCGCCGTCCACACATCGCACACAGCCTGACTCTGTTTGCCGTTCACACACTGCCCACAGACTGACTGCCATCACAATTCAACACTGCTCGCAGTCTGACCCTCACTGCCATCCACACACTGCCCCCAGCCTGACCCCCACTACATTCCAACACCGCCCACAGGCTGAATTCTAACACCGCCCGCAGCCTAACCCTTACCACCATCCAGACACCATCCACCGCCTGACCCTCACTGTCGACCACACACCATCCCCAGCCTGACCCTCAGCGCCGTCTACACATCGCACACAACCTGACCGTGACTGCTGTCCACACACCGCTCCCAACCTGACCCTCACCGTCGTCCACACACCGCCCCCAGCCTGACCCTCACCGCTGTCCATGCACCGCTCCCAGCAGATCCTCACCGCCGCCAATGCATCACCCCCAGCCTGACCCTCTCAGCCGTCGAAACACCGCCCACCGCCTAACCCACGCCACTGTCAAAAACCACACCCAGCCTGACCCTCACTGCCGTCCACACACCGCTCCCAGCCTAACCCAAAATGCCATCCACATACCGCACCAGGCTGACCCTCACCCCCACCCAGCCTCAGCCTTGCAACCGTCCACACACCGCCCCCAGCCGGATCCTCACCACTGCCCAACACGGCCCTCAGCCTGACTCCCATCACAAATCAACACCGCTCCCAGTCTGACCCTCACTGCCATCCACACACTGCCCCCAGCCTGACCCCCACTACCTTCCAACAGCACTCACAGGCTGACTTCTAACACTGCACCCAGCCTAACACTTACCACCATCCACACACCACACCCAGCCTGACCTTCACCGTCGTCCACACACCGCCCCCAGCCTGA
>NW_025212416.1:0-3186 GCF_004010195.1 Chiloscyllium plagiosum | reverse complement strand
CGCTCACTGCCTCCCAACACCGCTCCAGCCAGACAGACGCCGTCCAACACTGCCCCCAGACTGAATCCCGACACCATTCAACACCACCCCCAGTCTGATCCTCACAACCGTCTAACGCCGCCCCCAGCCTGACTCCCAACACCATCCAACACTACCACCGTCTGATACTGCCGTCTACACAGCACCTCCAGCCTGGCGCTCACCACTGTCCAACATCGCCCACAGACTGACCCCCAGCACTAGGCACACAACGCCCCCAGTCTGACCCTTACTGCAGTCCAACACTGACCCCAGCCTGAGCCTCACTGATGTCCACACAAGGCCCCCAGGCTGACCCTCACCACTGCCCAATACCACGCCCAGCCTGACTCCCAACACCGCCCCCAGCCTGAACCTCACTGCAGTCCACACGCTGCCCCCAGCCTGACTCTCAACGCTGTCCACACACCAGTCCCTATCCTGACGCCCAGCGCCGACCACACACCGCCCCCAGCCTGACTCCCACCACCGTACAACACCGCCCACAGCCTTGACCCCCACCACTGTCCACACAACACCCCCAGTCTGACCCTTACCGCCGTCCAACACAGCCCACAGCATAACCCTCACCTCCGCCTACACACCGCCCCAAGCCTGGCCATCACCACCATCCATGCACTGCCCCCAGCCTGACACTCACTGCTGTCCATCCAACGCCTCCAGCCTGACCTTCACTATCATCCATGCACCGCCCCCAGTCTGACCCTTACTGCTGTCCACTCACCGCCCCAGCCTGATTGCCAACACTGCCCCCAGCCTGACTCCGAACACCACCCAACACTGGCCCCGTCTGATTATCACAACCAACCAACACCATCCACAGACTGACTCCCAACATGATCCAACACCGCCACCAGTCTGACCCTCACCACCACCCAACACCGCCCAAAGCCTGGCCCTCACCTCCATCCACACGCTGCCCCAAGTCTGACTCTCACTGCTATCTACACACCGTCCCCAGCCTGACCCTCACTGCTGTCTAACACCACCCCCACACTGACCCTCACTGCCGTCCAACACCGCCACCATCCTGACCCTCACTGCTGTTCAACACCTGCCCACAGCCTGATACCCACCACCATCCAACACCGCCCCCATGACCCCCACCACCGTCCAACACCGGCCCAAGCTTGACCCTCATCCAACGCTCTCCACAGCCTGACCATCTCTGCCGTCCAACACCGCCCGCAGCCTGACTCTCAACAGCAACATCCATACACCGCCCACAGTCTGAGCCTCACTGCCATCCACACACCGCCCCCAGTCTGACACTCACTGACATCCATGCACTGCCACCTGCCTGACCCTCACCGCCGTCCAAACACTGCCCCCAGCATGACCTTCACTGCCGTCCAGGCACCGCGCCTACCCTGCACAGCCACCAGTCTGACCCTCACTGCTGTCCACACACCGTCCCCAGCATAAACCCCACCGCCATCCACACATTGACGCCAGCCTGACTCTCACTGCCGTCCACACACCGCTCCCACCTGACCCTCACTGCCGTCTACACACCGCCCCCAGCCTGACCCTTACCGTTGTTCACACACCGCCCCCATCCTGACACTTACTGCTGTCCACGTAGTGCCCCCAGCGAGGCCCTAACCACCGTCCACGCACCACCCACAGCCTTACCCTCACTGCTGTCCATACACCACTCCAGCCTGACCCCCACTACAATCTAAAACCGCCATCTGACACTCGCCACTGTCCAACACCGCCCCCAGCCTGACTCCTAACGCCGCCCAACACCGCCCCCAGCCTGACCCTCAACTCCTCCCACACACCACCCCCAGTCCGGCCCTCACTGTCATCCACATGCCGCCCCCCACCCTGAACATCACTGCTGTCCATACACCGCCCCAGCCTGACCCTAACCACCGGCCACACAACATCTCCAGCCTGACCCTCGCCACCAACCTCACACCCACCCCAGCCTGACCCTTACCGCCGTCCACTAACTGCCCCCAGCCTGACCCTCAATGCCGTCCACACACTGCCCCCAGCCTGACCCTCACCACCATCCACTCACTGCACCCAGCCTGACTCTCACCGCCATCCACACACTGCCGCCAGCCTGAACCTCACCGCCATGCAACAGCGCCCCCGGTTTGACCCACACCACTGTCCAAAACTGCCCCCAGCCTGACCCTCACCACCATCCATGCACCGTCCCCAGCCTAACCCCCAGAACTGTCCAAAATTTCATCCAGCCGGATTCCCAACGCCGCCCAACACCGCCGCCAGCCTGACCCATATCACCGTCCACACTCCACCCCATCATGACCCCCACCACCATGCACACACCTCCCCATCCTAAACCCCACAACTGTCCAAACCTGCACCCAGCTTGACTCCCAACACTGCCCAACACCGCCTCCAGCATGACCCTCACCACCGTCCACCCACCGCCTCAGCCTGCCCCTCACTGCCGTCCATGCACCGCCCCGAGCCTGACACTCACTGCTGTCCATGCACGGCCCCCGGCCTGACTCCCAACAACGTATATCATCGTCCCCAGTCTGAGCCCCACCACCGTCCAACACCACCCCCTGCCTAACATTACCACCATCCAAAACCGCCCCCAGCCAGACCCTCACTGCCATCCAACACCGCCCCCAGCCTGACTCCCAACTCCGCCCACAGCCTGAGCCTCACCAATATCCACACAAGACCCCCAGCCTGTCCCTCACTGCCGTCCAACACTGGCCCCAGCCTGAACCTCATGCCCATCCAACACAGCTCCCAGCTTGACCCCCACCGCTGTTAACCCATCGCCCCTAGATTAACCCTCACGACCATCCAAAACCGCCCCCAGCCTGACCCTCACTGCTGTCCACACACTGCCCCCAGTCTGAACCCCACTACAGTCCACACACCGCCCCCAGACTGTCCCTCATCACCGTCCATATACCGCACCCAGCCTGACTCTCACCACCAACCACACACCACCCCCAGCCTGACATTCACTGCCTCCAATCTCTGACCCCAGCCTGATCCTTAACTCTACCCAGACACCGCCCCCAGCCTGACCATCACTGCTGCCCACACACCGCCCCCAGCCTGACCCTCACTGCTGTCCAGACACCCACCCACAGCCTGACCCATACCGCTGTTCACTTTCCGACCCTAGCCTGACACTCATCA
>NW_025212415.1:24739-26526 GCF_004010195.1 Chiloscyllium plagiosum | reverse complement strand
TGCCTCATAGCACCAGGGACCCAGGTTTGATTCAAGCCTCAGGCCACTGTCCATCTGGACTTTACACATTCTCTGCCCGGGTTTCCTCCAGATGCTCCAGTTCCCTCCCACAATCCAAAAGACGTGCAGGTCAGGTGAATTGGCCATGCTCAATTGCCCACTGTGTTAGGTGCATTAGTCAGGGGTATATACGCGGCAGGGGAATGGGTCTGGGTGGGTTACTCTTTGGTGGGTCATTGTGGACTTGTTGGGCTGAAGGGTCTGTTTCCTCACTGTGGGGAACCGAATCAGGTATCTCAAAAGGAAGATTTTACAGACATAGAACAGTATAGTGGGGTTATGTTCAATGTGACATGAACCCAAGATCAGAGTTGAGGTTTTCTGCATGGTTACAGGACATAGCTATCAGTTTCTTCTTGGCAATTCTGTGTTGTTGTTTATCTCGAAGGCTGCGCTGGAGAACACATACCTGATGATCAGAGGCTGAATATTCTTTACCTCTGAAGGAGGGAGCAAACATTCCTGTCTGGGACATTGTTGCACGGTGTCCATTCATCAGTTGCCATAGTGTCTGCCTGGTCTCACCAATGCAATCAAAAGAAACATTCCTTGGTTTTTGGCAGATACAAAAAGCTCTCGTTCACTCATCTCCTTCAGAGCAGGGAGAACGGCCATCCCTGTGCAGTCTGACCCTACATGTGGCTCCAGACCCACAGGAATGTGCCTCACTCTGAACTACTCCCAGGAAAGTTAGGGATGGGTCATAACTGCTGGTCTAACCAATCCCAGTGATATCCCTTGAATGAATGAACACAATTGTGAATGAATGACAGAACCAACAGATGGACAGAATGAGAAAGGAATGGAAGTAAAAAGAGAGATGTGGACAAATTATGAATGTTTGAGGGGAGAAATAGCTTCCATGAATTGTCTCCTGTTGAACGTATCATATTAAGCATTAAATGATTTGTTTCCTGGTGAATATTTTGAGTGTGCTTGATTGTAATTCATCTGACATTTGTAAAGGGAATCAAGGAAGATGAAGACACAACATTCATAACATGCATTTTTCCTCAGGTTGTGTCCACACGAATTAGGATGGCAAATTTGTGAAAGGATAGAAGTCAAACAAAGACACAATGCCCACAAGATGTATTTTTCTTCACTTTTATTTCTTTCCCCCTGAGTACTCTCTCAGACATGGACAGAAGCATCCCCAATGTTTTGTGAAGGAGAGAAAAGGAAGTGAGGGAAGTTTTCCACGTCCCATGGCTCAAGCAGACAATTTCGCCTCTTCATCTCTTTACGTGGAGAATAACAGGGGAATTCAGGTGAGAGGTGAAGATTGGAGAGAGCTCAGAGATGGGCACAAACTGTGTGGGGTGCTTCAGTCTCAGTCACTTTCCTTATTTTGATGTCGGGATACATTCACGGATGAGAGTGAAGGGATATTTCAGAGCCCTCTTCAGCTCCTCTCTGAATTTACTCTGGGTCAGGGCATAAAGGGCAGTGTTTGTACAGGAGCTCAGGTAGAAGAGCATAGTCCCCGATATATCAGCGATCATAACAAGATGGTCATAACTCGGGTAAAAATGGTTGTTGGTAATCTTCATCAGTAAGAAAACACTGATCTTGGTCATCCACAACAATATAAAACTGCCCGAGACAACAAACAGCAGGATGATGGATTTCCGCCTGTTGACCATCTCTGCATCTCCTCTCTGCTGCCTGTTACTGGGAGCTCGAAGACCCCTGCGTGCCCGATTTGCCAAGACAATGTGCCTGAC
>NW_025212415.1:15488-24330 GCF_004010195.1 Chiloscyllium plagiosum | reverse complement strand
GAACTTTATCTTCCTCACTTTGAGCAAAGATCACTTTATAATTCAGGAAATGAGTACCCAACATTGAACAACATCCGATAAGCAATAATCTCATTAATTCAAGATATTTCTTGCTACCTTAGTGTGGGATATTGATTGAGCAAGGGAGATTAGTGAGGAAACCCAGGATTACTAGTGTGTTGGGATCTTTCCTATCCAATAACGCAGCAAGAAGTGCCTTTGGCTTGAAATCACATCCAAGATCAGCCTCTCAGACTGCCCAGTACGCTGGCAGCATTACTCTGCAGGACAGCGTTTGAATAATGTGCTACAATTCTGGAATTCACTTTCAACACAGAAAGTGTTCAGATTCAATGTTTACCACACATTGAACCAAAGTGCGTGAATAAGGTCAAAAAGCTAAACGAAGTGGGAGTCACCAATACATAATACACAATTTGGTGAGCTAATTACAAGATTGCCTCATTCAAAGTGGTTCCACACAGAACTCTCCCTTGTACAATGAGATACATGCGACCAGAGTGAATGACTACAGACACTAGTCAATGTATTCATGACTGAGAACAGACAGGAGTTGAAATGACCTCCTAGAAAATTCCTGTGAGGTGTTGGAATTCACACCCAGAGTAAATGACTAAAACTATGGCTGGGCATTGAATTGATGATACAATCGGAAATTGAGTTTGTTTTTTTTTGTTCAGTCTTGACTTAAGGGTGTAGCTGTTTGTTCCAGGGAGACTTACTCATCCCTAGTTGCCCCTTTGAAAAGGTAGGGGGGGTGGGGGGTGAGCTGCCTTCTTGAACTGCTGCAGTCCATGTGCTGTGGGTCGACCCACAATATCCCTGGGGGAGGGAATTCCAGGATTCTGACCCAGCCACACTGAACGAACAACGTTAAGCTTCCAAGTCAGGATGATGAGTGTCTCGGAGGGGAACTTGCAGGGGGTGGTGTTCCCATGTATCTGCAGACCTAGTCCTTCATCATGTCTTTGGAAAGTGCTGTCGAAGGAGCCTTGGGGATATTTCGGTATTGCATCTTGTCGATGGTACACACTGCTGTTACCATAGTCCTGCACATTCTTCCACTCCAGAATGAAAACAAAATTCCACCTAGGGTGCCCGGAATGAATCCCTCCCTCCCATTCCCTTCAGCAATACATCCCAGTCTCTAACCACTCACTCCCATGAAACAGTGTTCCTTCAAAGCTCATTTGTTCCTCTTGTCCATTGTATTCTATCTAACAATCCCATCCAGTCTGTAGGTTGGCCAGTTAGCTTTACATCATTGACACCAGCACATGTAGGGCTTACCACAAAGGCAAATTCTTTCTGTCAGAATTGGATTCCATTGTTCACTCCTGCAATGTTATAAATTACACAAGTGTTCACCATTCCGTGGGGATGCATAGACTGATAGAATGATAGAACATAGAGGGATCCTATTCAACTCATACCTCTGGTCCTGAGAGGGAACTTTCTACCTCATCATTCTTGTATCTCCCACACTTTATATGTACTCTTCCTGAGATGATGTTTCCTCTGATGGGGGAGTCTAGGACCGGGGGTACAGTCTAAGCATAAACAGGTGAAAGTTTAAGACTCAGATGGGGAGTATTATCTTCTCTTTGAGGGGTGTGAGCCTTTTGAATTGTTTGCTACTGACAGGACTGTGAGGGGTAAGAGTCCTTGTGCATGTTTAAGGCTGTGTCAATAGATTCTTTTGTCAGTTGGTGAACAAACTGTAATGGGGAACGAGCAGAACATGAGGAATGTTGGGACCTGATATGATCCGCTTTATCGGTCAAGCAGGCTCCAGGGGAGTTTTCTCCTGTTTTTATTCTGCCCATGCCCAGTACCCCCACCTCCAACCCCACTCCCCGTCACCTCCAGTTCCAAGGATATTGAGCAGCCTCTTTCCTCTCTCCATACAACCGAAGATTTTCATTCCTGGTAACATTCCTATCAAATGGCACTGCAGCTTCCCCAAGGTCACCCCTTCAATCAGTCCATCCACATCCCACTTCCAAAGTAATCCATCAAATATCTCACCATAAAACACAGACAGAACTATAAACACCACATTCAGTAACGGGGAAGATCTCCTCACCTGGAACACAGACAATTGCAAAGAAATGGAAGAAAGCGAATAAGACCTGCAGAATTATTGGTCCTTGCATTGTTAATGTTGGGTGATCTCATTCATTAACTCTCGCGCAGGGCTTGGAGTCTGGACTGAGCTCCTGGGATAAGAATCAACACTCCCTTATACATGATCGTAAACCACGTGTGTGACGGCTGGTGTCTGTTCCAGTCTATTAAACACTCTCTTCAAAACCATCCACATTTCATTGTGCATTCCCACAACACCGGTATATTCCATGTGGAACTGCTAAAGGATTGTGAACAGCACTCCCTGATGGAATGTTTCCAAACTTGTTTTCCAAACCGTGTTCTGCCAACATGTGTTTTTGTTCACTTGGATCAGTTTTCCTCTTTGTTTAGTTTTGTTTCACGTGTCAGTCGCTCAGTCTGTTGTTACCTATGGAGGGTTTGCTTTCTGGAATTTAGGGCCAACAATTGATTGCTGCCCATTATCTTCTTGAGAGGGCGTTCCCAACTGTGCTCTGAGTATTAACTAGCACAGGAATTATATTTGCAAATGAAATGGTCCTAAAATAATAAATATAATTCTATATCTCAGACAGATAACAATATTCATGTCAAAATCTTTTGCAATGATAAAAACAATAAAGCAATCAGATGGATTTTAACTGAGCCCATTGCTGCTCCATCAATTGGAGTCCAACTCAAACCATCTCTATCTAACTGGGTCCATTGGAACTCAACTGAGCTCAGCTCATGAAGCTTTCACACACCTGAACTCACTCTGTTCGAGTTCAACACAACACCCAGGTGCAATAAGTCCAAATCCAACGGAATCCAATGTCATGGCATATTTGGCAACAGTTATGTATTTGTCCCTATCACTACGTTGCTCAATTTGTTCCAGTCGAGTTAATATGCACAGCTGGACAGATCTGCTGCCAATTTGTGTTTTTTTTCTGTTTGAAACATACATCTGTTATTCATCCTGACAAATGATGGATACTCTACTCAAAGTAGCATTGAAAAACAAAATACTTTGTTCTAGTTTTCGTCTTACAGTCTTCAGGACATTTGCAAGAATGCAAATTCAAGTGGAAAACCACCATTGATACTGCCTGCTTCGGTATTCAGACACGGAATGGGAATGTTAGCTCTTCCCAAAGAACATGGAACAGTTGTTAAGGAAGTGATGAAGGAAACGGGCAGTGTATTTAAAGTTGGTCACAAAGTAAGCAAAGACAGCTTTCCACCGAATGGAGCAACTGAAAATTTGAGGTCTTCTGTGATCTAGTGATGGGTACTGCCTTGAGTCACGGAAAGGTCAGTTCCTTCATCACAAGAAATTCAATGTTGCACCAAGGAAACAGATAGATCTATCCGTGTGTGACAATCAGGGTGAAGAAATAGAGAATCATTGAAGATGGTCACCGCAGTGTTAACATTTCTCAATGGTGTTTGGATTGGAAAGGGAACCCAGTTAGGCTTCAGTTTGATAAACCCTTGGTGACACTTGATCTGTGTAAGTTCATCACTGTGTAAGGGACCGCTCCTCGGGAAGATGGCACTGGCCTTTGGAGAATGTACAGTGTGGATTCAGCTGAATGACAGGAGGAGATAAAGGATGGGATTATGTGTGTGGAAAGGAGGAAACAGGAACGGGACTGTGAGCCGGGAAGGGAGTTTTAAAATTTAATCCACATGCATTGAGGGACTGACATGGTAAAGTACCTCAATCATTCAGGTAGAGTAAGGATCTGGAAACCTTCCACCCAATCGCTAACCATGCTGGGAATTAATTGCATCATGCATTGTTAGCACGGACACAATTCTCTTGTACAAACAGAGAAAGGGTGAATGAGGAAAATTAGCTGCATCATCTGACTGAATGATATGCTGTACCAGTGGGCTTCACCCTTTCTGGGTCTCTGAAAGTGGGGTTCAACTGTCCCTTTCAACAGGGGGTTTTCATGGAGAGCTGAGGAGAGGTGAGGGAGAACTGTCAGCTACTCAGTTATCTTTGCTTAGGAGAGAGGTAAAGAGAGAGAGAGACAGAGACAGAGAGCAAGAGAGAGAGAGAGAGAGAGGTGGAAGCACACTCTATCCAGTCTGTTGCCCATCCTCAGGGATGATGAACAATAAACGCTGGCCCAGATAGTGACACCCATATCCTGTGGCTGAGTAAAACATAAAAGTAGGTGGGAAGGGTAGCAGGGTTAGAGGAACAAGTCTGCAAAGGCCATAGATGGCCTAGGATGTTACAAATATGGACAGCATGGTGAGGCTGGAAGAGATTGCAGAGAGAGGCAGGTTTGTAGGGTCTGAAGACATTCACAGTGATCGGACGGTAACTTTTATGATTCAATGCGGCAGTGGGAGAGTCATTGACGTCTACAGCACAGCTCATCGGGTAGACGCTGGCCAAAAATCCACCGAGCTATTCTAATTACATTTTCTAATACTTGGTCCATATCCTGGAACATCTCGCCATTGTAAGTACATTTCTAAATACTTCTTCAATGTTAGAAGGCTTTCTGCTTGTACCACTCTGACAGGCAGAGAGTTCCACTTTCCCACCACCATCTTTGTGAAAACATTTTCCTCACATCCCATCTGAACAACCTGCCCCGACCTCAAATCTAGGTCCCTGGTTCTCCATGCTTTCAATAAGGGGGAAAAGCTACTTCCTGTTTCCCCTGTCTGTGTCCCTCATACAGTTACACATCTCAACCATGTCTCCCCTCAGTCACCTCTGCTCCAAGGAAAGAAACCCACTCTGCCCAATTTCTCCACAGAACTGAAACTCTGTCCAGCCCAGACAACACGCTGGTAAATCTCCCTCTGTACCCTCTCCAGTGTAAACACACCCCTCCTATCATGTGGATTCCAGACCTGCACACAATACTCTCGCTGTGGTCTAACTGAAGTGCACTGGAAATCCAGCCCCACTATTCACCAAGTTCTCAAGAACATGAACATTTGATGAAAGCACCACATTGCCCAATTGTGCACAAATATCCAATTTCTGTTAAAGGGATATGCACACCTTTTTAGCATAATCGTGAAAAGAACTATTTATTGCAATCAAATTATTTTTAACAAATTTCAAAACCTGTGTGCAATCGTCAATCTGCAACTATAACTTTATTGTTTGCTCTTCAAAGACTTTTGTTCACACAGAGAGATGCACAAAAGGGATGGAGAAGGTATGAACATTATGCGTGGAGGTAAAATAAAATCAAGGAAACATAAATTAATAGCTCCAGTTCAGATATGTTTCTCTCTTTCAGATTCTTTCGATTTCTTCACAAAAGTTTGATGATGAATGAGGTTGTGGGGACACCAATTCTCAGTCTCCCATTCAGTGCTTGAAAATTTGTCATTTCTGTTTGCCTGGAAGTGATTTCCATTTGTCCCTTTTACCAGAGGGTTTTCAGGGAGAGCAGAGGAACGCCGAGAGGGAGTGCTGAGCTACCAGGGTGTCTTCAGAACAGAAATGCGGAGACATTTCTTCAGCCAGAGAGTGGTGGGCCTGTGGAATTCATTGCCACAGAGTGCAGTGGAGGCTGGGACGCTAAATGTCTTCAAGGCAGAAATTGATAAATTCTTGATGTCACAAGGAATTAAGGGCTGAGGGGAGACTGCGAGTAAGTGGAGTTGAAATGCCCATCAGCCATGATTGAATGGCGGAGTGGACTCGATGGGCCGAATGGCCTTACTTCCACTCCTATGTCTTATGGTCTTATGGTCTTCATTCAGTTCTCCATGTAAAAAGAAGAGATCGATATGGATGCTCGGTCTTCACAGGCTGGCCCTTACACCCATATTCTCCCCATATTTGGCTGCACTGACCTGCCCAGGAAACAAACAAGAGATTGTCACTGTGCTGAGCTCTCCTGAAAACACAACTGGTGCTGATTAAAAACCAATCAAATTGTGCCTTGCCTGAACATACCCTCTCTCTCACCCACAAGCACAAGCACACACACACAGATCCGCGCACTGTCACACTTTCTCACTGTCTCACACAGACAGATGCACACACACGCACTTGCTCTGTCTCTCTCTCACACACACGCACACATGCACACAGAAACACACAGGTTCTCTCACACACACGCACTTGCTCTGTCTCTCTCTCTCTCACACACGCACACACGCACACCGAAACACACAGGCTCTCTGACACACACGCACATACTCTGTCTCTCTCTCTCACACAAGCACACACGCACACAGAAAAACACAGGCTCTCTCACACACACGCACATACTCTGTCTCTCTCTCACACACACGCACACACGCACACAGAAACACACAGGTTCTCTCACACACGCGCACATACTCTGTCTCTCTCTCTCACACACGCACACACGCACACAGAAACACACAGGCTCTCTCACACACACGCACATACTCTGTCTCTCTCTCTCACACATGCACACACGCACACAGAAACACACAGGCTCTCTCACACACACGAAAACTTACCTCCATTGGTACTGAATCATAGCTGATTCAAGACTTTTTAATAATGTTTTAATCACCTTCCATTTAAATTGTTAACTCAATCCTTTGATTTTACACTCTCCACAATTCACCTACTTTCACACTATCTTTCTAACTGAAGTTACAGCCCCTAACTGCCATCTTTGTGAAATAGATAACAGGAGTTGGTTATTAATGAGGTCAGTCTCTGGGAATGGGTTCCAGCAAGTCTGGAAAAGTCCTTACCTCTGGAAGGTAATAAATGTTGAATGGTAACTGGGATATCGGGGAGGATGGGGTCAGCCTGTCAGGGAGAGGTCACAGATTAGATTGCGTTTGGACTGTGTTTCCTGTTTGTGTGGCTATTAATGCTGCAGCATACAGATTTGAAATCTTCATACCTAACTTCCCTACTCAGCTCTTGGAAGCTTTAGAGAACAGAAAACTAAATTATAAGTATGACTGCCTTTATCTGAATGAACTGTAAAGTGGCTCTCATCCACATCTTCAGAAAATCAGCAAAGGAAAATTCATCCCTGCCCATGAACCATCCTATAAACCGCTGAAATAATCTGGTCAGTTTTCTTATATACTTTAATGTATCCCTGAACTGTGTGCATTTATCTGTCTGTCTGCTGTGTGAATGAGACTGAAATCAAAGCTAATGGAGTGTAAAGTGTAGACCAATGGGAATACTTTGCTGGTTAGATTTACTCTGTTAAAATTACTCCTTTGTTAATAAATTGCTAAGCCCTTTAGATTAGATTACTTACAGTGTGGAAACAGGCCCTTTGGCCCAACAAGTCCACATCGACCCTCTGAAGAGCGACCCATCCAGACCCATTCCCCTACATTTACTCCTTCACCTAACACTATGGGCAATTTAGCATGGCCAATTCACCTAACCTGCACATCTTTGGACTGTGGGAGGAAACCGGAGCACCCAGAGGAAACCCACGCAGACACAGGGAAAACATACAAACTCCACACAGACAGTCACCCGAGACAGGAATGGAACCTGGGTCGCTGGTGCTATGAAGCAGCAGGGCTAACCACTGTGCCACCGTGCCACCCACCATATTTACCATACAAACCAGTGTCTTGAATTGATTATTCACAGAGTCTGAACCAGCTATTTAACAGGCTGTTTAGGAAGTATTGTGTCAATTTTGAGGGTCTATGAATGATTTAACTTTACTGTGTTGTGAATACAGAGGGAGGGAGGATGATTTAATCCGTCTGTCTGTCTCCATGTTGTAACAGAACATCAATATCGTGTGACTTTCCCCAGTCTCAATGGACAATGAAATGCAGCATGGGATTGCAAACTGATTCAGGATGAACCACATCACTCTCCTCCTGCTCCAATATTCAATGTCCCTGACAGGACTAATGGATCACAGGGTTTAGGGAGAAACCTGGAACAGGTGACTGAGTTGGATAGCAGAGTACAGATAACCAACCTCCACATTTTCTCTGTAACCTCCTCCAGACCCCCTCCCTATCAATGTAACCTTCTCCAGATCCCCTCCCTATCTCTGTAACCTCATCCAGCACCAATACCCCTCCCTACCTCTGTAAACGATAACCAACCTTCGCATTTTCTCTGTAACCTCCTCCAGACCCCCTCCCTATCTCTGTAACCTCATCCAGCACTGATACCCCTCCCTACCTCTGTAAACTCATCCAGCACAAATACCCCTTCCTACCTCTGTAACCTCATTCAGCCCCGGCACCCCTCCCTATCTCTGTAACTTCCTCCAGTCGCTGTACCCACCTATCTCTGTCACCTGATGCGATCGCTACATCCCACCCTATCTCTGTCACCTGATGCGATCGCTACATCCCACCCTATCTCTGTCATCTCATCCAGTCCCTACACCCCCTTCCCTATCTCTGTCATCTCCTCCTGTGTCTACACCCTCTCCCTATCACTGTAACTTCCTCCAGAACCAATACCACTGCCACTCTCTGAAACCCTCTCCAGCCCCGGCACCCCTCCCTATCTCTGTAACCTCCTCCAGTCGCTGTACCCACCTATCTCTGTCACCTGATGCGATCGCTACATCCCACCCTATCTCTGTCATCTCATCCAGTCCCTACACCCCCTTCCCTATCTCTGTCATCTCCTCCTGTGTCTACACCCTCTCCCTATCACTGTAACTTCCTCCAGAACCAATACCACTGCCACTCTCTGAAACCCTCTCCAGCCCCGGCACCCCTCCCTATCTCTGTAACCTCCTCCAGCCCC